>NC_136019.1:3076335-3153835 GCF_048128805.1 Centroberyx gerrardi | reverse complement strand
TCTCTCTCTTCATCATTTTAATCAGCAGGAGGTGCAGAGGAATCCGTCTGGAGACCAGCGACAGAGAAACACACTGCAAAAAAGATAATAATAAACTAATAACAAACTAAACTACTAATAAAGGCGTCTTTGCTTTATTAACTTTTACAGTTTCCGAAGAGAAGTGGGCGGCCAGCGATCCTGCAGTAGTTTAACTTTAAATTAAATTAGGAAATAGATTTCAAACCGTTTTTGTGTCTCACACACACACACACACACACACACACACACACACCCATCACAGGCTGCACATGCAGAGTGATGAACGGTTCAACCAAAGAACGATTTTCCCTTTTCAGTTTCATTTGAATCAGAGGAGACCTAGAGGCTGAAAACTGTTCAGTGTTTCACAAAAGAAAAGCAAAAAGTAGAGAAAAATTGACAAAAAACAGACATGATAAAATGTTTGTATAGTAGAAATGTTTTGTCCCATCCCATAAATCAGGGCTGTTCTGCAGGTTTTCATTCCAACACATTCGAACACAGCAGCTGATTTCACTGATTGGCACGACTTCAACCAGAGAAGAAGAAGTAAACAGAAAGAGAGAGGGGAGAGAGAAAGAGAGAGAGTGGGAGAGAGACAGGTGAAGAGAGAGACAAGGAGAAAGAGAGAGATTGAGACGACAAAGAGTGACAAACAAAGAGGAAGAGACAAAATGAGAGAAAGGCGGTTAGATGAGAAAGACGGGAAGACAGAGCGATGGAGAGAGAGTGAAAGAGAGATAAAGAAGAGAGAGAGAGAGACCCTTCGGTTGTCCTCAGTCCGGATGGCGTTTTTCTGTCCTAGATATGTCCAAATTTTAAGTAAAGATTCTTAACTTTACCCTCCTGTCATGAGCCTGATGTGCCTCTTTTTCTATTTTCACGATTTCAGTATTTTATTATTGTTGTTTTCACACAGGGACCACAGATGAAAATTCTCTTAGCTACAGTTTATCTGCTGCAGTACATTTATTGTGCGTTGCCCCTGCCAAATAAACAATAACCAAAATAAATTAAATTACAATAAATTTACAATAACTGAGTTCAGAGGAGGTTCAGTGTCTCGATCAGTGACGCTCTGGGAGGACAAAAGGCTGGGATGGACAAACTTTGCTCACCATGAATACATAAATATACATAAATATACATATATACATATATACATAACAACATACCATAAACAGTGACACGGTGATGGAATAGAGGGAAGAGAGGAGAGGGCGACAAGCGTCAACAAAGGCCGTGACATCATTATAATAATAATATAATAATAATAAACTTTATTTATATACGTAGCACCTTTCAAAACAATTGTTACAAAGTGCTTCACAACAAGTAGTGTCGATCAAAACTAAAGCAACAAGAACAAGGAAGTAAATAACAGAACAACTGCAAAACAAGGAATAGAAAATAAACACAAATAAAAAAAATAAATAAAAATAAAAGTAAAATCTAAAAACAACTACACAACTACTAATACATGGCATGTCCAGGAAGATGTCCTGCTTACCGACTGTTTACTGTCTGTCACTGGAATACACACATACAGATTCTCTGTGTGTGTGTGTGTGTGAGTGTGTGTATCTCATTTTGCGTTAGGACACCATTTACCCTCCGTACAAGCTCATTATAGATATCGAGAGTCTTCTATTTATCCTATTTTAGCTTAAATGGCCTCCTGTCCGCACACACACACACACACACACACACACAGAGTCATGAATACACTAACACACCCACACACACACACACACACACACACACACACTATATTTCTGTCTGAGTGCTATCATTAGGGAGACAGCTGAGTGTATCCATTTACTCTGCGGCGGTTCACCAAGTCCTCAACCCTCCCCCACTCCTCACCCTCCAAAAACTGAGCAATGCTTAGTCATGACACCATGTCGCACACACACACACACACACACACACACACACACACACACACACACAGAAAGTGGCGAACTGTGACTCCGAGAGGGATTTTTTATATCACATTTTTTTTCTAATCTGCCCAGACTGTCTCCCTTGATTGATTTTCCGTGGACGCCTGGAGACTGCAAATGAAGTTTTCGCTCCAAACTGAGATATCCTAAAAAAAAAAAAAAAAAAAAAAAAAAAGTGACGCCTACTCCTTACAGAATGATGGAGAACACAAAGTGAAAGCAAATCATGGTCGCTGCTAACTTTAGTCCTTGGCAGACAAAATGATCACACTTTAAAAAACTGAATTACAGAGATAGCGAATGATGAATTCAAGCCGATCGTATTTTAGAAAAATGAATATAGAATGATTTGGAGCTAAGCTTTTCACCCAAAAAAAAAGAAAAAAAAGAAAAAGAGAAGAAGCATATGAAAGGTTGCATTCCAAAAACACAACATATGCATTTTGGATAAAAAAGAAAATCCTGTCAGTCAACACATCATCATCAGTCATAAAAACGACTCTATTCCCTCCAAACAGAACTATTTTGTCAGCAAAAGTCTTATGATGACTCCTAACTTTGACAGCAACCCATAATGCATTGCACTTTCATGTGGCGTGAGTTTTTCAAATGGTGGCTATTTCATTTTGCAAGGAAACTCAATGCATCCATTCGACTATTTAAACAGTGGAATCTTTTCTTTTTGAAGGCTTTCCAGTTCAAATGCTGCAAACTGGCCTGATTGGACAGATTTCAGTAAGTCTTTACTGAGGGAGCCAATCAGGAACAAGTCCAATTGTGATGTGTTTAATGTGTTTACTACAGTCAGGCTGCATTCACACACTGTTTTCTTGTGTGGAGAAAGCCGCTTCCTAGAGCTTCTTGTGTGGAGAAATAAAAAGCGTATCACAATAGCGTTATCTGACGTTAGCTGAGCAGCTGCTAGCTCGCTAACTAGCTTAGCTGGTTAGCTCTTCTAGCATATAATACAGTGTTGAGATACAAGCAAAATACACATCCAGTCTGATCCACACTTAGTCTTTATCATCGCTGTTGCGGTAACAGAAATTCACCACGACGACCGATTTCTCCACCGGCACTTTCTCCATCTTTGTTGTCGTTATGGGAAACGGCCAGCCTCTCCTTCATCCTGATTGGTCGGCTGAGAAAAACGCGGTTTACGGCACCTGGCGCTTTTCTGAAAAGTTGAACATTTCTCAACTTCTGAAAGCGTCTCCGCTCTGACAAAAAAGGGAGCGGCCGCCTTTTGTGCGCTTCCCATTGGTTTTAATGTAAAATAGTCTGAAACTGCCTGGAAAGAAAGGATGGGTGTTGGAAAATGCAATCGCACTAAATTCAACCTCTCCAACAAAATCAAATTTTAATAATGTCTTTATTGAGCATCTTATCTTTGATCATATCTGTATTAAAATAGAGAGAAGTGAACTGTAGCAGCGGCCCTTTAACTCCAGCTGTGAGCTCGGCTGCTCCACTTTCCCTGGTTTTAAAACACACTCATGCTGTTTTGACTGTTTGCTCATATTGCTTTGGGGTTGGAGGCTTATGTGTATGTGTGCATATGTTTAGTGGGAAGGGAGTGAAAATTGCTTTTGCCATGAGGAGAAAGACCAGTGTGTGTGTGTGTGTGTTTGTGTGCGAGTGTGTGTATATTTTAATATATTCCATCCATAGCTTTCTCATCCCCCTAAAGGGAAAGTCAATCCGACTCAATTTAAAAGGTCAAACCCCTTTAAAATGAAGCCCCAAACACATACACACACACACACTCACACACACACACACACACACGCAGTGGGAGACATGACAGTAAGACAGTAGTGAAGAATGCCTTAACCCTCATGAATGCTAACTACTCTTAATCCTGCCCCTTGGGAAACCAGCTGGAAGATTGACTGTGTGTGTGTGTGTGTGTGTGTGTGAGACGGAGAGAGAGGGTGGGTGGGTGGGCCGTCCTCTTATAAGCATAAACAAGCATGCTTGTCTCTCTCTTTATGCCATAGCTTTAAAAAGTTATGAAATCTTACTTTCTCACCGTCTGTTTATAGCTGAGAGGAAAACAAATCAAGTTCATCGTTCAATAATCCTCCGAAACACAGAGGATTCAGTCTGTACAAGTGTTACAATTTGTTGATTTTGTGGTAATTATGATGTCATAAGAGGAGGTGTCACACATGTCAAATAGTTGGAACAAAACTTAAATATTGTCGCTGTCGGGTGAAAACCTCGCGACTCCACTTTTGTTGTTTTAATTTCAGTTGAAGGATCACATGCTGCTGTATGGGGTGAGAAAACTGTACAACTCCTAAATTTATGAAACCAATTAGATACGCATCAAACTAAAAAACAAGTTTTCTTTCTTCAAGAAGTGCCAGGGTCAAAGCCAGAAGAGACAGAACAGATATTGCTGTCTCAGCAGATTCATCATGCCTGGTTTCCCCATTAATGCTTTTATTTTTCTTTTGGTGCTTAACTTAACCTAATGTGAAAGGGAGAGAGATTTGTGCAATAAAAAAGCAATTTAAAAATCATTTGCGAGTCACTTTAGTAGTCATTTTTAATATTTTACCCGTAATAGATAAAGGTCGTCACAATTAAGATCTCAATTAAATGATCTAATGGTTGAAAATTGGGCCGCAGCCCATAATTCACTGCTGTGCCGCCATCTTGGACCGAGCCAGCTGAGCCGCAACTGACTCATTTAGTACATTAGCTCTGATTGCTACAGACTAGAGTTATCTTGCTTCTGATTGGTGGAGCCGACTACAGACTAGAGTTATCTTGCTTCTGATTGGTGGAGCCGACTACAGACTAGAGTTATCTTGCTTCTGATTGGTGGAGCCGACTACAGACTAGAGTTATCTTGCTTCTGATTGGTGGAGCCGACTACAGACTAGAGTTATCTTGCTTCTGATTGGTGGAGCCGACTACAGACTAGAGTTATCTTGCTTCTGATTGGTGGAGCCGACTACAGACTAGAGTTATCTTACTTCTGATTGGTGGAGCTGACTACAGTCTAGTGTTATCTTACTTCTGATTGGTGGAGCTGACAACAGACTTGTGTTACATGACTTCTGATTGGTGGACCGACTACAGTCTAGTGTTATCTTACTTCTGATTGGTGGAGCTGACAATAGACTAGAGTTATCTTGCTTCTGATTGGTGGAGCTGTCTACAGACTAGAGTTATCTTGCCTCTGATTGGTGGAGCCGACTACAGACTACAGTTATCTTGCTTCTGATTGGTGGAGCCGACTACAGTCTAGACTTCCATTACTTCTGACTGGTGGAGCCGACTACAAGCTCTTGACTCACACACCCAAACAAAAGCACAGAGGTAGTAATGAGAGCCTGGCTTCAGGCTGACTGTAGAAACCAACAATAGAAGCTCCATCTGTCTCTTATGTAAACTAGCTGCTGCAACATGGAGTTTCTCTAAAGAGACATGAAGAACATAATAGAAGCTTCTCAGCATGTGGTGCCACACTTTAATCTTCTGACACACTGAGACAAGGAGGGGAGCGGTGTGTGTGTGTGTGTGTGTGTGTGTGTGTGTGTGTGGGCGGATCTTGAAAGGCTCCT
The DNA here is from genome assembly GCF_048128805.1 of Centroberyx gerrardi. Lineage (NCBI taxonomy): Eukaryota > Metazoa > Chordata > Actinopteri > Beryciformes > Berycidae > Centroberyx > Centroberyx gerrardi. Next base: position 3,148,290 of record NC_136019.1, on the reverse strand, counting down.
TTAGCTCATATAGCGGAGCATATATACATCACACAGTCGTTCCACTTCAAAGGGGATCTGATGTGCGCTCCTCTGTTCGTCATGACGACAGCCTCTCTCTCTCTTTTTCTTGTCATTACCTTCGCTCCGCATAATCGCGTTATGTAATGTACAGAAATCATAAATTTACATTTGTCCCCCACTGTGCGCTATGCATCCTCTGACTGCCTCGCTTCCTCTCCTCCTCCCTCCTCTCCTTCCCTCTCATTTCTTCTCTCTCGTTTCCTCCTCCCTCCTCTCCTTTCATTTCTTCTCTTTCGTTTCCTCCTCCCTCCTCTCCTTCCCTCTCATTTCTTCTCTTTCGTTTCCTCCTCCCTCCCCTCCTTCCCTCTCATTTCTTCTCTCTCGTTTCCTCCTCCCTCCTCTCCTTCCCTCTCATTTCTTCTCTCTCGTTTCCTCCTCCCTCCTCTCCTTCCCTCTCATTTCCTCGTCTCTTCTCCTCCTCCATCCTCTCGTTTCCTCCTCTCTTCTTCTCCACCCTCTTCTTCCCTCTCGTTTCCTCTCTCTTCTTCTCCCTCCTCTCCTTCCCTCTCATTTCTTCTCTCTCGTTTCCTCCTCCCTCTTCTCCTTGCCTCTCATTTCTTCTCTCTCGTTTCCTCCTCCCTCCTCTCCTTCCCTCTCATTTCCTCGTCTCTTCTCCTCCTCCATCCTCTCGTTTCCTCCTCTCTTCTTCTCCACCCTCTCCTTCCCTCTCATTTCCTCCTCTCTTCTTCTCCACCCTCTTCTTCCCTCTCGTTTCCTCTCTCTTCTTCTCCTCCATCCTCTCCTTCCCTCTTGTTTCCTCCTCTCTTCTTCTCTGCCATCCTCTCCTTCCCTCTTGTTTCCTACACTCTTCTCCTCCATCCTCTCCTTCCCTCTCATTTCCTCCTCTCTTCTCCTCCTCCATCCTCTCCTTCCCTCTCATTTCTTCCTCTCTTCTCCTCCTCCATCCCCTCCTTTCCTCTGCTCCTTCCCTCTCATTTCCTCGTCTCTTCTCCTCCTCCATCCTCTCGTTTCCTCCTCTCTTCTTCTCCACCCTCTTCTTCCCTCTCGTTTCCTCTCTCTTCTTCTCCTCCATCCTCTCCTTCCCTCTTGTTTCCTCCTCTCTTCTTCTCCGCCATCCTCTCCTTCCCTCTCGTTTCCTCGTTTCCTCTCTTCTCCTCCTCCCTCCTCTCTTCTCCTCCTCATCCTCTCCTTCCCTCGTTTCCTCTCTTCTCCTCCTCCCTCCTCTCCTTCCCTGTCGTTTCCTCCTCATCCTCTCCTTCCCTCTTGTTTCCTCCTCTCTTCTCCTCCTCCATCCTCTCCTTCCTTCTTGTTTCCTCCTCTCCTCTTCTCCGCCATCCTCTCCTTCCCTCTCGTTTCCTTGTTTCCTCTCTTCTCCTCCTCCCTCCTCTTCTCCTCCTCATGCTCTCCTTCCCTCGTTTCCTCTCTTCTCCTCCTCCCTCCTCTCCTTCCCTGTCGTTTCCTCCTCATCCTCTCCTTCCCTCTCGTTTCCTCCTCTCTTCTCCTCCTCCATCCTCTCCTTCCCTCCTGTTTCCTCCTCTTTTCTCCTACATCCCCTCTTCCTCTCCTCCTTCCCTCTCATTTCCTCCTCTCCTCTTCTCCCCTCTCCTTTCATCTCCTCTACTTTCTTCTAATGCAATACTTATTTCACTTTTTCTCTTTTTAATGTTATTTTCCTTTATGCGATGCTGTACATGCTGTCCTGTCTGCAAGTTCTGCCTAGAAAATGAGATTTTGAAGCACAAAGGGACTGAAATAAAATAAAATAAATCTGCTCTACCTCTCTCTCACTTCCACGCCTCCCTTCTACTGAATGCAAAAGGAACAAAGTCGACCAGAATCAAAGACCGACAGACACTGACATCCTCGTCCTTAACCCTTTCCTAACCTAAACCTGATTCTAACCTTAAAGGAAAAATCCCCCTTCAGATCCTCTTATGCTGTTAGATCTCATCAATCTAATGTGTGTTATGTTGTTATTTTATGATGAAATTTACTTTTTTGGCGAACCCACTTTCCCTCAACCTGCCTCGTCTACTTCTGCTGCAGTTACTGACTTCCTACGTTTCCCAGAATGCCTTTAGAAGGGGCATGAGTGTGCTGTTGTCAGTCAAAGGTGGGTGTACGGGCTTATAAATATCTTGAAACCATTCAGCTGTGTGTTACATGTATCTATACGACCCTATGCAAGTCGCAACCTGTCTCTCTGCTACAGTGCATGCTGGTCTCTCTCCTGCTCCTGTGGGTGGAGAAACTGGTCTCTCTCCTCTTCTACGATGGATTTCTCCCTGTATGATTGTTGAACGTCTCTCGGTGCAAAAACGGCGGCTCTAGAAAGAAGCCCTCGCTCTTTGATTCTGAGGGACTGACACCAAAACCTGACGTTTACCGCTGATGTTTTACATCCTGAAACATTTTCTCATATCAAACTCCACTGTAGCTGCTGGATTCACAACATTAAACATTAAACCCTTATCTAACCTAATCCTAACATTAATTTCCACCATATTCCCAAATCCTAAACCTAAAGTAACGTGTTGTCGAAGCGAGGGTCGGCAAAAACATCCTCGCTTCAAAGGTCTAAAACTCAAACTGGTTCTCACAAGGATAGAAATACAAGAACGAACACACACGCACACACACACACACACACACACACACGTTAACTGCGGCTATCTTTAGAAGAAGCTCCGGACTGCGTCTTTGATGTCGTGGGGCCATCATTATGTCTCTTTTCCTTTTCCTTTTCATCCCCTCTGCCTTATTTCTACCGTTTTTCTTTTCCTCCATTTCATCATTTAATTCATCATCTTTTTCCCTTTGCCTCTGGCAGCAAGTGTCATTTTTTCCTGTGGTGTTGGGGAGCGAAAGTGGCGCCAGCTGAACCTGTCAGTGTCATCATTACGGTAAACTGAATGATGGAGTAACTTGGGAAAATGTTGATGACGATGTTGTGCTTTCTGTTTAATTTTCGTTGCGAGGGAAAACTTCATTTACTCTGATTCTAATGTGTTTTGCAGACACATGATGTAGGCACGAGCACACACACACACACACACACACACACACACACACACACACAAATAAACAGGTAGACACACACACACACACACACACAGTAGTTTATTTGATTGAGTTGCATAAGACATTTACATTTTCAATTATGTTTCATAATGAATCGGCAATCTGACAATACATCTCATTTCCTCTCGTTTCCTCTGATCACACTTCACACATGCACACACACACACACACACACACACACACACACACACACACAGACGTCCCTTTGGTGAATCACCCTGGAGGGAGAGAGAGAGAGAGAGAGAGAGAGAGAGAATGAAAAGAAGAAAGCAAAGGTGTGATGTGAGGAATGAAAATGGCCATGATATGGTTTCAAATGTTAAAGCTTGTTTGTGTGTGTGTGTGTGTGTGTGTGTGTGTGTGTGTGTATGAGGACCATATTGACCTCTGACTTACAAGTATTGTGTGTGTGTGTGTGTGTGTGTGTGTGTGTGCATACGCCTACACCAATTAACAAACCCTTGTAGTTCTACAGAAGGAAAGAATCTGTCACACATCTGAGCGTCTGTCTGTGTTTGTTCTCTCCTCTCTGCCTCACACGGTTACTCTTGTCTTTTCAATGTGACTTTTATTCCCGGGACTCGTTCGCTTGGCAGGTTCGAAACGTTTCCGAATCGCGTTTTCCCCGCCGTTGTAATCCGCCGAGCCCGACCACCTCGATAAAACACGACTTGGAAACATTCGCGCCTGCCAGGTCTGCGCATCCCGGCCTGATCCCATAATAAAAGCTCACATTGAAAAGACAAGTGCATCTGATTGAAAACACACACACACACACACACTATCTCTTTCTGTATACCACTCTATCACACACACACACACACACACACATATACACACACACACATTGGTAATCCCTCTCACACATTTTAAAGCTCTCATGGGAATCTCACTGGGTTTTTATTGGCTGCCGCAGGGACGCATCGACATGTCTTTAAAGTCACTGCAATTACCACACACACACACACACACACACACACACACACACACACACACAGCCTGTCATTGTAATGATCCCTAATGCTCATGACAGATGACACGCCTGATGCTCTCGGGTCACCAAATAGAAACGTAAAGACCTTTGGCTGAATTTCCACTGACAGCGTCCCTGCTGCTGGACAATGCTAGGCTTTAAAATTTTGGACTACAGTAAATTCTCGATTGAACGCTTTTTAGCTCATAAATACAGAAATGAAGCGATTTTTCTGAAATTTTGTTCCCCCCAAAAATGAAATTGGGGCAGGAATTATAGATCAAACTGTCAATCCATCCATCAAACGTTAAATCTCAGGTGATTTCTCAGTTAAAAGGCAAAATCTGTAACTGACTCTTACGCCATAAGTCCGCTTGACACTAATCCAACTTTGATGAAGCTTGAAGGGTTGATGCATCTTGTTAGCCTGATATTCAGACCGAATGTCCATCTGGTTCCCACTCCATTATTCAGCCTGTGATTTTCTATTCTGCCTAAACGCCAGTGAACACTTCAGTCCCGCCGACAAAGGCTCTGATTGGCTCGATTGTTTCTCTTAACGAGAACAAGCCGTTGATGAGGGAAACCCCGGACTCTCTGAACCGCTCGACAAAATCTGAAAAGGATTCAACATCATTACAACATGGGAAACATCACTGTTTGGCGAGGGAGGGATGATGTCGGTAGTGCGCTCTATTATTGGCTTATTCTTAAATTATATCATGATGTTTTACCTAATAATGTTAGCTATGAAACACTGACAGTCTGGAATCTCCCAATAAATATATAAAGGCTGAGTGTGATAAATTAATTCTTCATACATTCATACATCGTACCTCTGGACTATATCATGGGATTTATCCAATCTGCATTTATTTATTATTTTTTACATTTTTTATATTTTATTTGCACTGTCACACTGTCTAGTTTTTATATTTATGTACAGTACCTTTCCCGTTTTTATCTTATTTCAGTTTATTACCTTTTATTACCTTTTATTTTACTTTATCACCTTTATTACCTATTATTTTATTTTTATAACCTGTTCTGTACTTGACTTCCTTGGCACTGTTCTGCCAATTGCTGCTGTAGCACCTGAATTTCCCCCAGGGGATCAATAAAGTGGAATCTTATCTTATCGTATCTTATCTTATTAACCTTGATATCTTCTTCAATTTTCTCACATTCCTAGCAACATGGGACTCGTTTAAGACCATTTCTCTACCAAGTTGTGTCTGATGAGACGAGGGCCATCTGGGACGTCCTGGCTGATCATTACACGCCCGTGCCGACCCAGGTTTGGAGGAGCATTGGTACTTCCCGAATTGCCTGGCATCTACTGAAGGCAAGCAGGTGGTTATCTAGTCTCTCCCAAGCTTTCTCTAACTACAAGGACACATTTTCCATTTTGCTCTTGGCTCTTGCGGACGCCAAGTGCCTGTTCCAGTCGGTGGAACTTGGCGGCTGTGGGAGAACCAGCGACGGCGGCACGGTGGCAGCTTGTCCAGCTAGACATTTGGCAAAGCCCTTCGAGCCCTGGACCGTCCCAGAAGACTCTCTGCTGCCAGGAGCAGAGCGCCATGTGGGCCGCTTGCCCACCTTTCTGTTGGAGATGAGGCCTTTTTCCCTATCGCAGGAATCGAATGCGTCCCGTCCCTGGCTCCGACGTTTCCCCAGAGAGAAAAGACATTCATCCATGTCACCACCACCATTGCTCTTTAATGTGATGTATTTCCTGTTGAAACAGGATGTTGGGGGGCGGGACATAACGCAGGGAGGGATCATTCAAAAGTGTAAACCAATGGGAGATCAGTTAGCGGGAGAAAGGCAGTTTTATTGGATGGGAGGGGTGGGATTGTTACATTGGTTGGAATTTTGATGATTATGATGTCACCACTAAAGATTCCCTTTACCAAGAAGTAAAAGTAATGAGATTTTGATATAAAAATACAATAAAATAAAACGTTTGTAATTTTTTTCCCCACATAAATTGTCACATAGGTGTATGGTGTGATAGAATTAACTAAACAAGCAAAAAAGTGGTTTTTCATTTCAGTGTGACTTCAATGGCCGCTGACAATATCATGAAAGACCTCAACTCCATACTCAGTTATATCACCTAAATAACAATTTCAATGTTTCAGGGTTTCATTATCCCCTCATATTGAAAATAAATCATCTGTACTATCATATCATATTCACTGGTTGCCATTCATTAAACTAAGTGATAATTACTGATTTTCATTCCCTTGTCTTATAATTGTACGACAGATTCTCGACAGGAAGTCTTTGTGGGTGTGTTGGATTTCATCTGTGATTTCTCATAACTGAACTGTCCCTTGTTTATGCCCATGTGGAGGAGTTTGTCCCTCGTCTTGTGTCTTTCCAAGGCTGTAGGGGGAAAGGCAACGACTATACGCTACAACTCTTTTACTGAACCTTTGTAATGGCCACTCCATCTTCTTCTAGTTTTAATAAGATGTCAGCGGTTAAATCAAGTAAAGCACAGAGGGAGAAAGCATAAAAAAGACAGAGGATTTAATTATTTGAAGTAGAAGCACTGTTACAGCGTATAAAAGGCACTTAAAGCTGAATACCAAGTAAAATATTTTTTCCTTGTGACTTTTAACATGAACAGTTCTCTCTTCAAAGCCAGACACCAGAGGACAATCAATTGAACAAGATGTGAAATGTGGTAAAAATGTCCCCTTGCAGTTGCCGTAGCTTCATTCCAAAAGCATCCATCGTTTGAAAAAGGTGAGACAAAACGTAAAAAATAAAAGAAAATGACGGCACTTTTTAAAGGATAGCTGTCTTCTCTCCTTGGTTGACAAGATGCTGACACTTCTACACACTGGATCCTCTACAGTTTTTACGGCAAGAGGCGGCACCCGTCCTTCTACATATGAAGGGGTTTTTTTCTCCAAAAATAGAAAAGATGAGGCCGTTATGATGTAACAGACGGCACAGCATCAAAAATAATGGCGGTGCTTTAGTTCAGCGGGTCACGTAATGTTCCCCGGGTCACAAAACGCTCCCACTCCTCCCTGCTTTACAGTATTCAGCGATGCACTTCAGGTAATGCTCTTTTTTTCCCCTTTAAAATGGATGTATAGATTTTAGAAAATGAAACCTGGTATACTGTATGTTTGGGTCACGAAGCTCCATTCGTATACATTTTCTAAATAACACAAACATTACATGACAGCATCATAGGTGCTAATGGTCCAATCAGCATGCAGAGATGCCGTCGCCGTGGCAGGAACGAATGCGTGAAAGCCGAGTCGCAATTAATCCAGAATGATTACCGGGGTGAAAGTAAAGCACATTATGGGTTCCTGTTAAAGGGGAGGGGGGGAGGGGGGTTAGGGAGGGAGGAGGAGGAGGAGGAGGAGGAGGAGGAACAGCAAAGGGGAGAAGAAGAAAGCGAGGAAGGAGGGGGGAGGAGAGAACTTAGCCAAAAGTTCTCTTTTACTTTAATATAAATGTCTTGAATTTCCATTATTATATTATTCAGCAAGGTGCAGAGGTGAGACCAAGTCAACTTTGCTCAAGTCTCAAGTCAAGTCCCAAGTCTAAATGTAGAACAGCAAGTCAAGTCAGAACAAATCAAGAGTCCAGTATCAATTTAATATCTTAAAGAAAACTAAATATCTAGGACTTTTCAATGCAATATGGTTTTAATAGGATAAAAACTTGGTAAGAGCATCATGAGTTTGATTTCTAGAATCAGTTTCAACTTCAATAAATTCAATCATTCCATACAAATTCAGAAAACAGAATTTAAATTCAGTCGTCCGCTGGAACAAATCTCATCACTTTCAATCTGAGTCATTTACACAAACACAAGATCTCAAGTCAAGACTTTAGAAACCTTTTCAAGTCATCAGAGTACAAGTCAGAGTCAAGTCCCAAGTCACCAGAACCCAAGTCAAGTCGAGTCTCAAGTCTTCATGCATCAAGTCAAGTCTCAAGCTATTCAAACTGGGACTCGAGTCCAAGTCATGTGACTCGAGTCCCCAGCTCTCGCTAGGTGAATGTAATAATAATAATAAACTTTTCTAAAACACAGTTTACAAAGTGCTTAACAGTATAAAATGACAAGATAATAAAACAAAACACCATAAAAGAAATAGATAAAATCACAACAATAAGGCGTAAAATAAATAAAACGAAACAAATCACGATAAAACAAAACACAATAAAATAAACATCAAATTAGATAAAAAAAGGAATTTATGTTAAGACCAGTGCTTAAAAAATAGTTTTTGAGGATTGAATCATCTATGTTTTTAAAATGCAGACTGATCTATCTATCTATCTATCTATCTATCTATCTATCTATCTATCTATCTATCTGTCTATCTATCTATCTATCTATCTATCTATCTATCTATCTGTTAACCTCCTCATGTCCTTTTGTAAAATGAATAAACCCAATTTTCTCTCCGTAATTGAAAACTCTGCTCCGGTTCTGTTCTCTCTCTCTCTCTCTCTCTCTCTCTCTCTCTCTCTCTCTCTCTCTCTCTCTCACTCTCTCTCTCTCTCTCTCTCTCGCTCTCTCTCTCTCTCTCTCTCTCTGCTCTATCCTATTTGTCTCTTCTTCTCCTCCTTTCCTCAGCTGTCTGCCCTCTAACTTCTAAATCACTAAACTCCTTCTCTTCTCCCATCTCTTCCTCCTGACTGGTCATTTAACCCGTCACTCTCTCTTTCCTCATGACCGTCTCTTCCTCTTACCATCCTCTTCCTCATTATCTTTTTACTCTTTCCAGTCTGCTTCTTCTCTCCCTCCATCACTCCCCCTCTCTCTCTCTCTCTCTCTCTCTGTCCTTCCTCTGTTTTTTTGTTGCGGTGATTCCCTCTTTTCCTTTTACTATCCTCTTCGTTGTCTCTTTTTCTTTCTTTCCTTCCCTCTACTGCCAACCTTTTCTGTTTCAAATGCACTTCTTTCCTCATCTCTCTCTCTCTCTCTCTCTCTCCCTCTCTCTCTCTCTCCCTCTCTCTCTCCCTCTCTCTCTTTCTCTCATGAGAAAAGTTCATTTTTATTTCAGAGCTTCTTCCATTTCCCGGACCTCTTACTAAAGTGCTAATGGGGCCCGAATTTGTGTGAGTGTGTGTGTGTGTGTGTGTGTGTGTGTGTGTGTGTGGCTCACTATGCTTCCTATTCCATGCAATGTTCTCCATCCCATTGAATAGAATAGAAACTTTATCGCTCTATTTGGCTTCACAGCAGTACAACTGAAAACAGACAAAATACAATACTATTTTAATTAATATTATATTCCTATTATATTTCTGTTCGTATTTACATAAAAATGTGCAATTCCTGGTGAAGAACGGACAGATTCATGTTAGGAGTGTGATAAAGTAATGGCATATAGATCTCTTGAATACATTATTTTTCATTTTGTGCTCTCTCTCTCGTTCTTCCCAGAGGGCGGCAGCTTATCAAATTCATTAAAGAGAGAATATTTCAAACAGTCGTCTCAGTGGTTTTCACACATTTTGCCAATTAACTCCTTTTTTGCGACACCAATTCGAAATGTTAAAAGTCGCAACGCTTTCGACGAGGTTTTTGTTCATCAACTCTAAACTGTCTTTACTCACAGCAGAACTGTCTCGCCCCCTCGGGAGATGCAGATGTTGCACGGCCTGTTTTTTTTTTTTTTTAAATTCGAGCTCCCTGTTAGCGCTCCGCAGCCAAACCGTTTGTGTTAATTTAAGTCTGAAAGTGTTAAAATGAAGCCGCCTCCTGTTCATAGAAGTTCAATCAACGCTTATTGAAGCTCAAACGTTTGCTGTGAAATTAGGAGAGAGGGAAAAGAGAAAAAGGCAATCATGTTGCAATCATCGCTTTTTTCGTGTTGCTCAGCGTGGAGGCAGCTGCTCCTCAAACAGTCTGCAGTCAGGTAGAAGTACTGTTACTCTAATGATATTTTACTTAAGTAGAAGTAAAAGTACTGGTGTAAAAATCTACGTCAGTAAAAGTAAAAAGTGTCTGATTTAAAATGTCCTCAGAGTAAAAGTTCCTGAGTTCCTCTTTAGAACGGAGAACGTTGTTAGCTGTGATCTTCAGACTAGATTCTTTTAACTGGAAACATTAGAAACGACAAAATAAAGTGCAGAAACAAAAATAAAGTCAGATTCCTCTTCTCACTGTGAATGGATCCACAGTTTGTCAGTTTACGTCGATCCAGTTTCTGTCGCTGATGGAGAGACACAATCTGTTCTGTGATGGATGGATTTAAAATGGAGAGAAGTGCATTACTGCAGTGAAAACGTACTTAAGTAAAAGTAAAAATACTGACTTAAAAAAGTACAAGTACACAAAAAAGCTACTCAATTACAGTAAATAGAGTAAATGTAATTAGGTAGTTCCACCCTTGATTTTTAGAGATCATCCTATCATAGAGATCATATCCTCATTTTCATATTAATAACGTCCATTTTGCTCCTCTCTCTCCCTGCTCTAACACAACAGTGATTCAACCTGTATCCAATTCATGAAGGTTTTTGCAAAAGTTTTTCTTATTTCACCATGAACAAAGCCTTTCCCTAACCATAACCAAGCTGTTTTAGTTGCCTAAACTGAACCGTTAGCCAAACTTTAGCTGAAAATGTCCAGTTCAATTTGTGTTTTTGTCACAGAATCCAGTTCATGGTGGAGGAACGTAATTTTCACATAATTTGTGCACATAAATCTGTGTTTCAGAGTTTGTGCTCATTTCATGACTTCTAATGAGATCATGTTGTTCCAGAAATAGCAGAAACAGAAGAAGAAGAAGAAGAAGAAGAAGAAGAAGAAGAAGAAGAACTGGGTAGTTAGCATGTGCAACCCATGGCTGAACAGACATGAACATGATCTCCAGGCAGCTTGTCATTATTAGCTAATTCCTCTGAGATGGCTCCTGATTGGTTGCCGGGAGATGTCCTGCCGCAGCCGCAAAGCCTCCGCTGACATGCCGCCACATGTAATATGGCCGCCACCGAGACCCGCCGTGGCAAACCCCCCGGTGTAGAGAGATTGCAGTAAGAGGCTTTAGGAGTTATAATTGCTGTTCCAAGTGCATGAAACAGCAAATGAATGCTAATAAGTGTAATTATCACAGTGTTTGTGTGCGTGCTGCCTCCTCATGTGAGGGTTTTGTGTAGCAATATTATGATAATTTACTTAAGAGCGCAGATACTTATTCACACTTGCACACAAACGGGTTCTCTCTCTTCTACACACACACACACACACACACACACACACACACACACACACGAACACACACTCGGAGCAAACTTTCAGGTGCAGCTAAGTTGTTTTGCTCATTAAGATTCCACACCATTGGGCATTATGGCACTTCAATATAATTCTGTGTGTGTGTGTGTGTGCACGTGTGTGTGTGTGTGTGTGTGTGTGCACGTGTGTGTGTGTGTGTGTGTGTGTGTGGTCATGGTACTTAGCAGTAAGTGTAGGATGGGATTATGTGCCTGCGGATAATTGGTCAATTATTGACGGAGCTTATAAAGTTGACAGACAGCAGCTGTACTGTCCTCTCCTTTCTTTTTCATCTCTCCTTCCCTTCATCCTTCTCTCTCTCTTCTTCATTCCTCTTATCCCAGCCTATCTTACCTTTTCATCCATCTGTTATGAGTTTCTTTGTCTCTCTCTCTCTCTTTGTCTTTCTCTTCTTATCTCCATCTCTCTCCCTCTCTTTCAGTGTATTTCTATATATTTTCATGTCTTTCTTTCTCCATCTCCATCTCTATCTCTCTTTCTACCTTATAGTTCTCTCTTTCTCTCCCTCTGTCTTGCTCATCTCTCTCACTTTCTTTTTCTATCTATCTCTCTATATATTTAGTTCTCCCTCATTATCTCACCACTCAATTTTACCCTTCTGTCCACCTCCATCTTCTCATTTGTCATTTTAATTAACCCTCCATTTTATCACTCCACCTCTCCTTACCTCCTCCTCTCCTCCTCCCACTCCTTTCTTCCGCTTCTCCTACTTTTTCTTCTCGTTACCTTTTTCACCTTATCCCCCCTCTCTCTCTCTCTGTCCTCCCACTCTTCTACCTCCACCTCCTCTTTCTTTCTTTCTTTCTCCATTTTCTCTTGACTTTTCGCTTTACCTGCTTTCCCATATTCACATCTATCTATCTATCTATCTATCTATCTATCTATCTATCTATCTATCTATCTGTCTGTCTGTCTGTCTGTCTGTCTGTCTGTCTGTCTGTCTGTCTGTCTGTTCATCCCTCCATCCCTCCCCACAGCAAGCCATCTGTCTCCTTCAATTTCAATCCAATGTCAATTCACAAGAATGCACATTGTTTTATGGAGGCTTCTGCAGTGGCGTCACAAATCTCCATAGCAACAACATCTGGCTCCATCATGGAGGTCCAATGGAGAACCGGTGGTGTGTAAATAACAGCCAAATTTATCACAACCAGGCTAGAAATGAAGGAGATGCCTGAAAAAAGCTTGTTTTGGTGCGGCTGTAGATCCATTCAGTAACGTTGTAAGCAGAGGTGGAGACTCGAGTCACATGACTTGGACTCGAGTCTCAGTTTGAATCGCTTGAGACTTGACTTGATGCATGAAGAGAAGACTTGAGACTGGACTTGACTTGGGTTCTGGTGACTTGGGACTTGACTCTGACTTGTACTCTGATGACTTGAAAAGGTTTCTAAAGTCTTGACTTGAGATCTTGTGTTTGTGTAAATGACTCAGATTGAAAGTGATGAGATTTGTTCCAGCGGACGACTGAATTTAAATTCTGTTTTCTGAATTTGTATGGAATGATTGAATTTATTGAAGTTGAAACTGATTATAGAAATCAAACTCATGATGCTCTTACCAAGTTTTTATCCTATTAAAACCATATTGCATTGAAAAGTCCTAGATATTTAGTTTTCTTTAAGATATTAAATTGATACTGGACTCTTGATTTGTTCTGACTTGACTTGCTGTTCTACATTTAGACTTGAGACTTGACATTAATGACTTGGACTTGACTTGGTAATCTACTTTTAGACTTGAGACTTGACTTGAGACTTAACTCGTGCCTCAAGACTTCACACTGACTTGGGACTCAAGCACAGTTGACTTGGTCACACCTCTGGTTCTCAGTAAAAGTGAATAGTGTGATAAGGTGGATTTGGTTACTGTGACACAGTAAACTGTCTTCTCTTTAGCCCTAGTCTCTACTCCAAAACACTCTGAGTTGTAGCTTGAGAAGAGTCAGCTCAGTTAACCTGAACAAACTGTTAGCTAGCTAACTAGCCGGCAAACACACTGATGTTAATGTGAACATGCTAACGCTAGCTGCTACTAGCTACGTTAGCTAGTGTGCTAATCAGATGTGTTAACAAGACAGTGATGTTAGCTGAGCAGATACTATGGTTAGCTAGCTAACAAGCTGACATTATCTAAACACTAAATCAATCAGATGGATCAGTGATGAAATGATCAGTTCAGTCAGAAACAGACAGAAATTAACCGTCTGTTCAATTCTGTTGAGACGACAGAAATCAGCTGCTCACAGAGCTGAAGACCTCCAACATGGCCGCCGGAGAGGGAGGGGGGTTACAACACCTGAAAACCCTCTGTTCTTTTTCTCTCTCCCATCTTCTATCTATTTCATATTTCTCCTCTGTCTTATAGTCCTTTCTCTTTCTCTCATTCCTCTGCTCCCTCTACCTCTCTCATGCCCTCTCCCTTCCTCTCTCTCTCTCTCTCTCTCTCTCTCTCTCTCTCTCTCTCTCTCTCTCTCCCTCTCTCTCTCTCCTGTGATTTGACAGTCTGTTGTATAATATAATATGGCAGAGAGGGCAGAGAGAGAGAGAGAGACAGAGAAAGACAAAAACAGCAAGACAAACAGAGAGAGAGAGAGACAGATAGAAACACGGTGAGTCAGAGACCCAGATAGAAAAAAAACAACAAAAAAAACAGTGAGACCGAGAGAGAGACAGGCAGATGAAAGAGAAGAGAAAAGCAACAGAAACAGAAAGACAGAGAGAGAGAGAAAAAAGAGAGACAGACAGAGTCTTTATGGTAGAATATATAGGGGCAGTTAATTCATAACAGAGCATTGAGACATGAGGAATTATGAGGAAGCTGACACAGTGCTAAGTCACTGACATTGTGTGTGTGTGTGTGTGTGTGTGTGTGTGTGTGTGTGTGTGTGACAGAGAGAGAGAGAGAGACAGAGGATTGACAAAACAGAAGCAAACACAACTCCTCTCCTCTAAAGACAGACAGTTACCAAACCAACCAGCCAGACCAAATGCCAGGGAGCGCACACACACACACACACACACACACACACACACACACACACACACACACACACACACGCAGAGCCCTGATTTCCAGATGATTCAGACATCAGTTTCTGCTGCTGCCATGCAGCCTCACTCTCTCACTCTGAGAAGGACGAGGAAAATGAAGACAACAAAGAGTGAAGAATCCTCTCTGTCGCCGCAACAATTTCTAGATCTATTTTTATTTTCTTTCTCTTGGCAAGAAAACAGTTGATTGTTTTCAGCCACCAAGGGATCTGAAGGCAACAGTGTTTTCTAAAGATAAACCGGTAGCTGTTGTATTAGTCATTAGTGTGTACAGTTACACTAATATATGGATTGCTGATATATTGGGTCGATATTGGCCTTGGTAACACTCTACCTGAAGTGCCTTGTAATGCAGTAGAAGCAGATTATAAACCCAGTAGAAGCAGAGAGGAAGTTTTCTCACATTATAATCCTCAAACATCAGAAATTACATTTTATATCATGTTGTTAAAGCTGCACTAGGAAAGATCTTTATGTAAAAATACACCTGTTTTTTCAGTCTTAAGGCGGCGGCCGCACTGATCCGTCAGAAAACAGACAGAATTATTGATGATAGATGTGTGTGTGTTGGTTTGTTCTGAGCGTCAACATGGCGGCGAGGCAGAAGAACAGGAAGCTTTGCTCATAACGGAGCTGCTTCATAGAAACAAGAAGAAACAGACTCTACTGTATAAACTCAATAAGAAACCGAGCTGGAAAACCTCCAGTCATCCCAACGCTCCACCACGCTTTCTCTGGTTTCTCTTTGTTTCGGTCGGACCGTCGGCTCTGTGTTCGCCGCTAGTTTTTACAAAACGAACGTAGGAACGCCTCTGATTGGCTGAACAGACGCTGACGAATCCGTCCCTCCAGAAAAAGTTCATCTGTATAGCAGACGGCTTTGCTCTGGCTGCACCGACTCCAACAAATGTCAACATGGCGGCGATCGTAAACCCGATCTTTTGGCTTCAAAACCTTCCAATCACACTCACTACGTCCATCTTTTTTTAAAGTCTATGGGATAAACTCAGAAATGCATGTCCATCAAGCTGAAAACGAGGCTATTTTTCTTAGTTATGGAAAAGTTGACATTTTGGAGATACAAGGTTTTCACCCAGCAGCGCAGATATGATGGATATGATGCAGTTTGATTGATTTTAGTTATTCAGTTTGTATTTGTTTTGCACTTGACAGTACATAAAGTAATATACAACAAAAAAATAAACCAAAATAATAAGCAAATAAAAAATGTAAAATCAATAAAAATCAATAATAACCATGACTGTGAAAAAAAAAAAAAAAAAAAAAAAAAAATCACTATCACAATGGCTGTCTATGGGAATTGATTCTATTGCATTTTGATTAGATTCTACACAAGTATGCATGAATATGTTTTATATCCCTGAATTTCAGTGGAGAGTTTTAGTGTCCCACAGTGTAAAATTTCATCTTTCCTATACGTATGTTCCTGCCATATAAATACCTATATTCTATTTCCAGGTTTCTATTCTGTTTCCCTGCTGTATCGTGTTGCTCCGGCCGCTGCGATGACCCAGATTCCCCCGGCGGGATCCTTATTATTATTATTATTTCCATCTTACATTTATCATATCTTATCTTATCTGACAAGGACACATTAGAGGAGCCTGCAGCCGGCGTGGCAGCTATAGTGCGGCGGTGTTTTGTGAAGGTGTTACTGATCGGATTTGAGACGCGCCCTGGGTGTGAGGGACTGAGGCTGCGGCGCCCGTGTGATGTATCGCCACGGTAACGCTGTCACACTCAGGTGAAATGCAAAAGTGTGTGTGCGTGAGAGAGAGAGAGAGAGAGAGCGAGAGAGAGGGAGGGGGAGAGAGAGAGAGGTAGAGAGGGGTAGAGAGAGAGAGAGAGAGAAGAAGAGGGAGGGAGAGAGAGACAGAGAGAGAGAGGGAGGGAGAGAGAGGTAGAGAGGGGTAGAGAGGTAGAGAGAGAGAGAGAGAGAAGAAGAGGGAGGGAGAGAGAGACAGAGAGAGAGGAGGGAGAGAGAGAGGTAGAGAGGGGTAGAGAGAGAGAGAGAGAGAGAAGAAGAGGGAGGGAGAGAGAGACAGAGAGAGATAGGGAGGGAGAGAGAGAGAGAGAGAGAGGTAGAGAGGGGTAGAGAGGTAGAGAGAGAGAGAGAAGAAGAGGGAGGGAGAGAGAGACAGAGAGAGAGGGAGGGGAGAGAGACAGAGAGAGAGAGAGGGAGAGAGAGAGAGGTAGAGAGGGGTAGAGAGGTAGAGAGAGAGAGAAGAAGAGGGAGGGAGAGAGGGACAGAGAGAGAGAGGGAGGGAGAGAGAGACAGAGAGAGAGACAGGGAGAGAGAGAGAGAGGTAGAGAGGGGTAGAGAGGTAGAGAGAGAAGAAGAGGGAGGGAGAGAGAGACAGAGAGAGAGAGGGAGGGGGAGAGAGACAGAGAGAGAGAGAGGGAGAGATAGAGAGAGGTAGAGAGGGGTAGAGAGGTAGAGAGAGAGAGAGAGAGAAGAGGGAGGGAGAGAGACAGAGAGACAGAGGGAGAGAGAGAGAGGTAGAGAGGTAGAGAGAGAGAGAGAGAGAGAAGAAGAGGGAGGGAGAGAGAGACAGAGAGAGAGAGGGAGAGAGAGAGAGAGGTAGAGAGGTAGAGAGAGAGAGAGAGAGAGAAGAAGAGGGAGGGAGAGAGAGACAGAGAGAGAGACAGGGAGAGAGAGAGAGGTAGAGAGGTAGAGAGAGAGAGAGAGAGAAGAAGAGGGAGGGGGAGAGAGACAGAGAGAGAGAGGGAGGGAGAGAGAGAGGTAGAGAGGGAGAGAGGGGTAGAGAGCTGCCTGAGCTCCTGCCTCCATCTGCCCTGTGACGCAGTAAACGGGTCAAAATGAAGACGACTGAGAAGCCAGCAAAGCCAGCTACTGATCTGGCCAATGAGAAGCCGGCGCTGCTAACTGAGAGGCCGGCGGTGGGAAATGAGAAGCCGACTATTCATATCGACCAAGGTGGTAACTCATGGGTCTAGGAATAACCGCTCTTCTTGTCAGTCTGAGTCTGAGTGAAGAGCAGAGAGTCTGGATCATCACTGTCAGAGTCTACAGTGACATCCTCTACTTGGCTCTGGATGGCACACCGGGGCCTTAGCAGCTTTCTTAGCTGGTTTCTTTGCCTTATTTGCAGACTGACTGACCTCTAGGGTTTTCCTTTTGTGTGACATTTTAACGATATCAGCATCAATAACCATTTCTCCTTCATCTAGGACAGCTACCTTGGTCTGTCCAACCTGTTCACCCTGTCCAAACCCATCTCTGTCCTCTGACCCCCCACTTCCTCACCATCCTCCACCTCCAAACCCTTACCTGCCTCCTTATCCTTCACCACAGTATCTTTAACCAAATCCTCCTTTTTCACCGCAGCGTCTTTACCTGCCTCCTCCACCACAGTGACTTTCCTTAGTCTATCCCTGGAGTCTGGGCCACTTGTACCTGCCTTAGATGATGATGGTGCTTGATCAGAGTGCCCAGACTCATTTCTCTCAGGGCAGGACCTGATCAAATGACCCTCCATCCCACACCCAAAACACTTCATAGTATCTGAAGTGGCATAAATGGTGTAATCAAAATCATCTACCTTGAATTTGAAAGCCAGATTCAGTTCACTATTTTCATTTTTTAGAATCATGAAAACTTCTGAAAGCGATTTACAGCCCGGAGGGATCATTTTTACGGGAGACACTATCTGTCCGTGTCTCCCCAGCTCCCTCTCCAACACTTCGTTCCTTAAAAATGGAGGAACGTTGGACAGAATAATTTTCTTGGCCGGGCCGACCAGCGGGAGAACGGGGGTAAAAGTGAAGTCCTGAATTACGACCCCCCGCTCCACAATCAAATTCACTTTATCAACACAATCCAAAAAAATTCACGCTGCCGTTTCCCACCACACAAAAAAACACACCAAAGTGCACCAAACTAACCAAAAACCACCCGTGAACCCAACGATAAGAAAATAAACCAAAAGAAAACGATTAGAATAGAAAGAAAGAAAGAAAAACTGATTACTGCACACTCACCACGCACTCAACTCCCAGCATTCACTCAGAGAGAGAGAGAGAGAGAGGTAGAGAGAGAGAGAGTGGCAGAGAGGAACAAAAAGAGAGAGCGACATTGACAGAGACAGAGAGAGGTGTAGTTAGAGACAGAGGGAGAGAGAGGGAGAGAGAGTAGTTAGAGACAGAGGGAGAGAGAGAAGTGAGAGAGGGGTGTAGTTAGAGACAGAGAGAAAACAGAGATTGAAATAAATGGAGTGAGAGAAAGCAGGAGAGAGGTAGAGAGAGAGGGAGAGAGGGAGAGAGAGAGAGGGAGAGGGTGAGAGGGAGAGGGTGAGAGATGGAGAGAGAGAGGGAGAGGGAGAGGGAGAGAGAGAGAAAGAGGGAGAGGTAGAGAGGTAGAGAGAGAGAGAGAGAGAGAGAGAGAGAGGGAGAGAGAGAGGTAGAGAGAGAGAGAGAGAGAGAGGTAGAGAGAGAGAGAGAGAGAGAGAGAGAGAGAGAGAGAGAGAGAGAGAGAGAGAGAGAGAGAGTCCCAATTGAGTTTCAGGACTTTCAGGACAATGTGTATAAATGAAAATTGCTGAGTCAGCACCTCCACCACTCATGTCTTATATATTCTCACTCAGTGTTTTTATGTCTTTTTATTGTATATTAAGTTACTTTAACAAGGTACTTTTTATGTAAATGCATAAAAGTATTTCAGATGGTTTACTTCTTCTGCAGTTTGTGCAGAACAATAAACAAACAAACAAATATATAATATATAATATACTGTATACTGTATCATGACCCAAAAGACTGACCATCGTCCAGTTCTGTCTCCTCTCCTTCCTCTCTTTCCTCCTCCCTTCTCTCCTTTCTTTCCTCTCTTTATTTGTCTTCTTTCTCTCTTTCCAATCCACACTCTCTTCTTTTCAGTTCTCTCCTTTCCTCTTTATCTTCTTTCTCTCTTTCCGATCCCCCCCTCTCCTCTTTTCAGTTCTCTCCTCTCTTTCCTCTCTTTTTTCTCTCAGTCTTTTTCTCTTGCTCTTTCCAATCCCCTCTCCTCTTTTCAGTTCTCTCCTTTCTTTCCTCTCCTTTCCTCTCTTTATTCGTCTTCTTTCTCTCTTTCCAATCCCCTCCCTCCTCTTTTCAGTTCTCTCCTTTCTTTCCTCTCTTTATTTGTATTCTTTCGCTCTTTCCGATCCTCTCTCTTCTTTTCAGTTCTCTCCTTTCTTTCCTCTCTTTTTTCTCGCTCTTTCCAATCCCCTCTCCTCCTTTCAGTTTTCTCCTTTCTTTCCTCTCCTTTCCTCTTTTTATTTGTCTTATCTCACTCTTTCCAATCCACTCTCTTCTTTTCAGTTTTCTCCTCTTTCCTCTCCTTTTTCGTCTTCTTTCACACTTTCCAATGCCCTCTCTCCTCTTTTCAGTTTCTTTCCTCTCTTTTCCTCTCTGTCTTCTTTCTCTCTTTCCAATCCCCTCTCTCCTCTTTTCAGTTCTCTCCTTTCTTTCCTCTCTTTTTTTGTCTTCTTTCGCTCTTTCCAATCCCCTCTCTTCTCTTTTCAGTTCTCTCACTTCTTTCATCTCCTCTCTTCTTCCTTTCCATGTCCTCACCTGCATTTCCCCTCCTCTCGCCTCCCTTTCTCATCTTTCTCTTTCCTTCTTTCCTCTCCTCCTTTTCCTTCTCCCCTCCTCTTTCACCCTCTCTCCTTTTTTTCAGTTTCTTTCTCTCTTCCCTTTACTTCTTTCTCTCTTTCCAATCACCTCTCTCCTCAATCCCTCCTCCCATTTCTTCTTCTCTCTTTTTTCTTTCTCATTTCCTTCTCCTCTCCTCCCATCTCCTCTCTTCTTCCTCTCCATCTCTGTCCTCTCCTCCATTTCGTTCCCTCCTCTCCTCTCTTTCTCTCTCTCTCTCTTCTCCTCTCATCCATCCCGTTCTTCCCTCTCTCTCTCTATTCACACTCAAATATCACATTTTAATCACTCCTTTGTTACGTTCAGACTTCAATTTCATTTTATCGAAGCACCCAATTAATGTGATCAAATGGCCTTTTTCATCTGGCACTTTCGCACAAACACACACACACACACACACACACACACACGCACACACACACACACACGCACACACACACGCACACACACACACAGCGTTCTTGTTGCTTCCCATTATCTGTTTTGGTTCTTATTCAAGATGATATTGATGTTATGATTTCTGTCTCATTGTTTTCTTCTATTCTTCTAAACTTCTTCCTGTCCATTTGGCATTTTCCTCCCTTCTTTCTTTCTTTCTTTCTTTCTTTCTTTCTTTCTTTCGTTCGTGCTCTTCTCTTTTCCATATTCTTCCATCATAAATAATTTGAGGCTCCAGGAGGGAGTGTGAAAATCCATTATGTTCCTTGAAGCAAAGATCCAATACTCAATTAGAGACACACACACACACACACGCACACAATACACACACACGCAAGCACGTGTGACTGTAAAAGCCACACACACACACACACACACACACACACATACACACACACACACACATACACACGCAACCATGCATGCATTCACAGAACATTACACATTTAGATGGACACAATCTTGAGTGAATAAACACAAAAAATAAGCACAGAGGCAGGCACACACACACACACACACACACAGTGATTAAATGAATGAGACAGAGTTAGATTGGGTAGAAAGGTCACGTCATGATGCGGTCACACAGTCAGACTGCAGGCAGCAGGACCGGACAGCAGCAGCAGGACCAGATGAAACTGTATTGATCCCTGTGGGGAAACCGGCTCGCTGCTCCTGCTGCTGCTGCTGATAGAATACAGCAGGATGCTCAGATCCTTTACAGTCCTGCAGTGCATTCTGGGCCATGACACGTAATGATGAGATCGAATTATCTCTCAGTTTATCAGTTCAGAGCGCAGACCGTAAACAAAGATGGCTGTGGTGAGTGTGATGTCACCCATCGTCTTCTGAAGGGTTGTTTTGAAGCCTGGAGATTGGGTTTACGGTCGCCGCCATGTTGACATTTTTTGGAGCCGGAGCAGCCAAAGGGAGGCGAAGGGCGGAGCCAAGGTGGAGGGGGCGGAGTTTGGGTCGTCTGCAGCGCCGCAGCTCCGCCTACTATTGGCCCGTAATCGCCGACCTGTCAATCACTAAGAAAACAACCCCGTTATGGTATTTCAGTTGTGGTATTTTGTTTCTACCTTATGTCTTACTTTGTGTTCATGTGTTATAAAGGTCCCATATGGTGTGAAACAGGATTTCCCTTGCCTCTTTGATTATAAAGTTGGATGTTGGAGTTGGATGTGGAACCGAGCCTCTAAACGAGCCGTTTGGACTTCCGTAACTTTGTGGCGTCACAAAGGTTCGCTCATTATCATTTCTGTAAGAAATAATAGACTAACAAAGTGTTTTTTTCAAAGCGGTCGAGCGGTCGTCATCGTTTATTACCGGAGAGTTTTCCCTACCTGTAGCCGCCGGGCCGCGGCGTCTCACGTTTCACTCTCGAAACGGTTAGCCAATCGGAACAGAGGGGTCGTTAATATTAATGAGCCTTAAAGACACGGCGACAGAAACAGCCTGTTCTTGGTAAGGCTCAGAGAGATGCTGGAAAATGAACGTGGAGAAATGGATTGAGAGTGTTTTTGGTTCATGACACCACACACACAGCTTTGAATGGACCTCAAGACGGAAAATAAAACACTGGAGAGTGGAGAATATGGACCTTTAAGTGTTTTTACGACTTGTGGTTCATTTTGAACTATTCTTGTCCCTCTCTGTCTGATTTAAGTCAGCTTGCCAAAGCAAATCCCAGTCAGGCAAGTTGAGATGGCAACAAAGTATTGAACTTGAAGTTGAAGAAATGAGAAAAACTGTTTACTCAAACCGTTTTCACAATATGGACACAGCCTTGTAACAAGATGGAAACTCAGAAAGACCGCCAGCAGCTCAGCACATTGTAGCTCATATAAGAGAAAACAAACAAAAAAACAGACACAGTTCAGGGCCATGTATAGAGCTGTGTAAGGGAGGTAAAAAAAAAAGAAATCACATCTCTAGATTTCTCTCTCCCCCGAAAAAAAGAGAAAAAGACGCCTCTGTGTCCAGCAGTGAAGGTTTGTAAATTACAGTTTAATTTTCACGTTTAGTTCCTCAACTGCTCAGAAAGACGAACGAAAGGAGGGAAG
Organism: Centroberyx gerrardi; assembly: GCF_048128805.1. Taxonomy (NCBI): domain Eukaryota; kingdom Metazoa; phylum Chordata; class Actinopteri; order Beryciformes; family Berycidae; genus Centroberyx; species Centroberyx gerrardi. The sequence continues at coordinate 3,125,694 of NC_136019.1, read as the reverse complement.
AACAGATCATTAAGTCATATAAGGCGTGAAACAGATCCCCGACTCCCAGTCTTAAAAAAAAAGAAATTAAAAGAATGAAAAATAGCTGTACAGGTCTTAGGGCTGCGGAGGATGTTTAGGAAGGATAATTGGACTCCTGTGTGTCGTCTCCTAATGAGGACGTATAGGAAGGATGTTTAGGAAGCATCATTAGACTCCTACAGTATACCTCCTCTCCTCCTGATGAGATACTCAGCATCTCTCATCAAACGTCGGCTCTTGGAGAAGAAAAGCTTTGAAGCCGACCTGCACGCTTATTATTTTATTTTTATATTTATTTTATTTACCTGTATTTGTTCAGGGTCAATTGAGAGCAGGTGTCCTTTTTTTTATTTTTTTTTTATTTTTTTACACAATTATGCCCTGCTACAATACAGACACAATAATATACAAAATAATCAAATAATCAAAAAAGACAGCAATATATAGAAGCAGGAAGATGAATAAATGAATCAATAAAAATAAATAAAAGACTAAGCACGTTTGCAGATCAATAAAAACAGCACTCCACTGTTACTATATCATCCAATAAAAGCTTAAAGTGATTGACTGAAACAAAATCATTTTTTTAAAGAACCTTGGTCTAAAAGGTTCTTTGTGGAACCAGAAATTATTTTTCTATGGCGTCACTCCCAAGAACCATTTTCTGTTCCAGTTCGCACCTTTATTTTTCTGTGTACTTTTACTTTTATACTTTAAGTAAATGTAACACCATGTACTTTTATACTTTGACTTGAGTAAAGGATTTGAAATGGTGCTTCAGCTTTCGCCAGAGTGTATTTTCAGATGCACTTTTACTCGAGTGAGGAAGGAATCTGTGTGTCTCATCGCTGAGCTCATCACTCTTCCTCACAGTCTGAGCTCTCCTCCTCTTCGTCAGACTCTTCGTCATCCATGAGGTCGGGCGGAGGTGACGAGGTTCGAGGCTGGTGAAAGATTTCCTCCTACGCTCAGCAGGAAGGATCTTGATGAATTAATTTTGCTGCAGATGAAGTCATCTGTGATTTTGCTCTTGGTAAAAAAAAACCTTCAGTTTCTTCAGTTTCAGTTCAGTTTGATTATGTGTTACATCAATTTAATAATACTCTCTGCACCTTGTCTTGAAATCTGTATTTACTACCTGACTGATTATAGTTTAATAAAAAAAATAATAAAATTGCATGTCTTGTGTTATGATTGAATATATACTGTATATATATATATATAATGTAAATTGCATTTAATGACAAGCTTTGTCTGTCAGACATTCATCAGAGCATACATCCCTTACAATGATTATTATTACAATGGGCAGACACTGTAACATTATGATTATGTACTCATTTACTATTCAGTAAACTGTCAAAACAAGAAGGTGTACTGACATCCCTGAAAATATGCTCAGTAACACTACAATTACTCATTGTTATGGCACTATAGCACACACTTCAACCTTTTAGAGAATGTCAGTGCCAGGGAGAGTAGCTACAGCAGCTGGCTAAAGAAATACAAAAAGGCATTGTTAGGTCTGAGTGAGGATTTCTTTCAGTTTGTGTGCTGCAGACCTCTGTGCAGGAGTGTGAACGTGGAAATGGGGAAGGGTCACGTGTTTCACGCTGAGCAGAGAGCGAACACGAGGGTATGCGCAAGTGTGAACACTTTCCAAAACAATGAAAAAAAACAATTTAATGAAGACTTGAGCTACAGGTCTTTTGGACTCTTTTGGCTTCAGAACTTGGATTATGCTGCACGAGCTGTTTAGAGTAATGTTATGGTCGTTTCTTCTTCTGTCTGGGCGGTACTGACCTCAGTCAATACCAGTACTCTACATTTTTATTGGTACTGATGCGATGCTTTTATATGTATATATGTTTTTTTTTTTATGTTTTAACTGCTGCTGTAAATTTCCTTTGGGATGAATAAATGATAAAACCACAACAATAAGGTGTAAAATAAATAAAACAAAACAAATCAAGATAAAACAAAACACAATAAAATAAACATCAAATTAGATAAAAAGAGGAATTTATGTTAAGACCAGTGTTTAAAAAATAGTTTTTGAGGATTAAATCATCTGTTTTTAAAATGCAGACTGATCTATCTATCTATCTATCTATCTATCTATCTATCTATCTATCTATCTGTCTATCTATCAGTCTGTCTATCTATCTATCTATCTATCTATCTATCTATCTATCAGTCTGTCTATCTATCTATCTATCTATCTATCTATCTATCTATCTTTTGAACTCTAAGGAATCAAATCCCTGTTCACCTCAGTTGTTTTGGACAAGGCTGACAGATCTGCACTAGCTGACTGTGTTATCAGGTGTTATGTGGACATTAGTGATGCGCGGATCGGGCGGGTCGGGTCATAAAAATTAACAATCTGATTAATAGCGGATGGGTTGCGGGTGGGTGAAATAATACATCATTAATGAGAAAAATATTGTTTATTTATTTAAAACCAGCCTATTTCAGTGTAATATGTTACCATATCATCACGCTTACATATATCCCACTGAGAAATAATGGTAATGTGTGATCGGGTGCGTATAAAAAAAAAAAAAAAAAAAAATTTGAGTTCATTAAATACCTGCAGCGATCCCACCGCAGCAGAAACGATAAGTGCGTCTCCCCATTAAGAGAGACGCTGTGTAGACACTAATAACAATTATTTTTATTATACAAGAGAGAAACGGGGCCGCAGCATAAATATGAAACTGTATCGCAAAGGCACAGTTCACCATGGAAACGTTGAATTACTGAAAGCAGCCTCTCTAATATTTAAAGTAAATCGTTAAAGAAAACACTCATACATCAATACAACGAACACACAATAAAGAAATCACATAGAAAGCTCGCGCTGCTTGACATAATTTAAAAGGCAATATAGAGGTGGAGTGAAATGTCCATGCGGGTGCGGGTCTATAAATCGTAGAAAATAATTTGTTCGGGTGGGTGGCGGGTGGATGGTTTATGCGTACATGCGGATTCGGATGGCGTCAGAGCCGATCCACGCATCACTAGTGGACATGTAAACTTCACTGGTGTTTCGACTGACATGAGGTTCATTACATAATGACAAAATTTAAATTTTTGGGTGAACAGAGACATCACAGTGTAGGCTGGTTGGCTTGCAGCACTGAAGTTAAACGTAGAACTACAGTGCCGGAGTCACTGCAGAGGAATCGATGACATGGAATCACCAAACAAAAAGGGGATCAAGGGCACTGCTGCATCATCGCCCCTGGGTGCAGCAACACATTTTACTTGGAAACAAACCAGGGGAGACATCTCCATTTCCACAAAGTGCCGCTGAAGCAGAGCTGGCAGAATCCACCAGCAACTCCTGAAACTAGAGAGTGTAGCAGACATTTTTTGGAGGAGGACAACACAGAGGAGACTCTTCAGTCAAACAAGATTATAAAGCCAGAAGCTGCTGTCCACTGACCGTAGAGGTGGGGACTTGAGTCACATGACTTGGATTCGAGTCACAGTTTTAATTGCTTGAGGCTTGACTTGATGCATGAAGAGAAGACTTGAGACTTGACTTGACTTGGGTTCTGGTGACTTGGGACTCGACTCTGACTTGTACTTTGATGACTTGAAAAGGTTTCTAAAGTCTTGACTTGAGATCTTGTGTTTGTGTAAATGACTCAGATTGAAAGTGATGAGATTTGTTCCAGCGGACGACTGAATTTAAATTCTGTTTTCTGAATTTGTATGGAATGATTGAATTTATTGAAGTTGAAACTGATTATAGAAATCAAACTCATGATGCTCTTACCAAGTTTTTATCCTATTAAAACCATATTGCATTGAAAAGTCCTAGATATTTAGTTTTCTTTAAGATATTAAATTGATACTGGACACATACAAACACAGCAGCTACACAGATAAGAGACACAAACAGGACAGAGACGGCAGCAATAAACAAAAAAAATAAATCAACTTCAGATCTCAGGAATCTCCCAGTAATTGGAGCATCTGGGCGAGAATCCTCTTTATGTGAATATAAAACACTAGCACTGGACCTACAGCAACAACTAAACAACACATCACAGCAGACTTTTCAGTTCTTCCCAGTTGGATGGCGATCAAATCGGCAACTGAGATATGCTGCATTTAGCAGTCGGATGCTAAAAGGCCAACGATTGCCTTCGAATACCAAGCGACGGATCAGCTGTCAAGGAGGAAGACCGTTCATCTCTCGCTGAATTTATCGACCGCACTTCAAAAACATTTTGAAGGTGCCGACGCAAAGTCAAGAGAACGTTTTAGCCGCCCTGAGAGGAAGGTAGACACCGTGCAAATTTCACTAAATCATCAGCCGGAGGACTTCAAAAGCTCTCTAAAGTGCAGTGGGGGAAAACTGACAGGCGGCGCTCTGAAGCTGAGAAGGACTGTGTTGATTATACAGAGGAACTCAAACAGTATGAAGATAAGCTCCAAGAGTATGGAGATCGCTCCTGCAGGGACAATATTCTTCTTACTGACTTAAGAGGCTGTCTTATTGAGAACATAGTCGTCTAAAAAAGTTATTTCTAATGTACTAAGTTTCTCTGTTGAGTGTTCCTCTGAATCCCAGATGAGAAAGAGTCTGCAGCTCAAATCACTAACGTTAATTTCTCTGCTCTCTTGTTGCTTCTCTCGTCTTTGTGTTGCTTCTCTCTCTCTCTGCCCCTTTCCCTCTTTTTGGTGTCGGTTGGGTAAAAAAGCAGCCAATCACATTTGATCTCTTGATCAGCTGCGTCCAGGATGGAAGCTGTCTGATGTAGAAAATTACAAAAAAAATAAATAAATCAGCTGATGATTTCCCGAGAGTAACGAGTCTGTTTTGAAAATGTGAGTAGAAAGCAGAGGTGTGACCATGTCAACTTTGCTCGAGTCCCAAGTCAAGTCTCAAGTCTAAATCTAGATCAAGTCCAAGTCAAGTCCATGTCATTAATGTCAAGTCTCAAGTCTAAATGTAGAACAGCAAGTCAAGTCAGAACAAATCAAGAGTCCAGTATCAATTTAATATCTTAAAGAAAACTAAATATCTAGGACTTTTCAATGCAATATGGTTTTAATAGGATAAAAACTTGGTAAGAGCATCATGAGTTTGATTTCTATAATCAGTTTCAACTTCAATAAATTCAATCATTCCATACAAATTCAGAAAACAGAATTTAAATTCAGTCGTCTGCTGGAACAAATCTCATCACTTTCAATCTGAGTCATTTACACAAACACAAGATCTCAAGTCAAGACTTTAGAAACCTTTTCAAGTCATCAAAGTACAAGTCAAAGTCAAGTCCCAAGTCACCAGAACCCAAGTCAAGTCAATTCTCAAGTCTTCTCTTCATGCAGCAAGTCAAGTCTCAAGCAATTCAAATTGTGACTCGAGTCCAAGTCATGTGACTCGAGTCCCCACCTCAGGTAGTAAGTATAGATTTTTCTTTTAAAATGTGAGTAAAAGTAAAATGTCTTAAGTTAAAAACTCGAGTAAAGTACAGATAGTTGAAAATCTTACTTAAGTACATTAAGGAAGTATTACTTTGTAACTGAAAGAGTATGATGTCCGTTGGGAGCGTTATCTGACCTGTATCCAGAAGTGGATTTTGGCATGAAGGTGCAGACTGAGTGCATGATGGTCGTGTTTATGTGTGGAATTCACAGCCATTAACCGGAGGGGTGATGGAGTGTAATGTGTGAGTCCCTGCTGCGGTATTTGTGACTGCGGTCCATTTATGGAAATAGGCGACACCGTTGGCCTGGAAACCCTCTCAAAGAGACAGTGGTTCACATATACAGAAGGTCAGTGATGCGTGGCCGTCAGGAGACTCTCACTGTGACGGCCCGGCCCATAATGCCTCTTGTGGTGTTAAGGCGGCGGCCGCAACTGATCCGTCGTGTCTGTCCGTCTCCGTTCACTTCAACTGATTTCTAACGAGAGCTGTCTGTTGTCCGGACAGGACTGACGACGCTCCGTCTGTCCGATTTCCATCCGTTTTGACGGACGGAAAGTTCAATCCACTTGAACTTTTTCTGGAGGGACGGATTCGTCACGGTCCGTTCAGCCAATCAGACGCATTCCTACGTTTGTTTGGGGAAAAATAGCAGCGAACACAGAGACAACGGTCCGACTCCTTCTATCCTGAATGGATAGAACGGTCCTTCCACTGTTTGCCATGCTAATTAGGCTAGTGCAGTTTAAAATAAGCGATTATGGAATTTGAAGGGTTAGTTGCTATGGTGACAACACAAGGAAGTAAAGTCTGTCACACTTGCTTGAGAACTGAGCAGATGAGTACGTTAGCGACGAGGCTAACGTAGCTTCATCACAGACTGTACTTCTCTCTCTAGCTCTTCTAGTCAACATTAGCATGTTAGCAATCCATGGCAGCAAGGAGACAGAGAAGCTGCTTTGGTTCTTTGCTGTAAAACCTCTCAGCTCAGTGACTTGCTGTGAGTCGCTTTATACAGAAGCTAGTCCAACGGGTCACAGCAAGATGGCCGCCGCTCCGACCGACCTGGAACGTTGATTTGAACATTTTAGTACCTAACTACCCTTCACAAAGTACCTTTGTTTGTGTTAATTTTGAATTATCAATTATTCAATTATTGTGTAAGATTAGGTGTCACTTCATGCAAATGGATATCTTTAATTTTGGAACCCAATTATTGATTACCCACCTGTGTTTTGGAACCAATCAGGATGTTCCTACACACACACGCACACACGCACACACAGGCACTCACAAGTGCACACACACACACACAAACACACAACCCTGCATGCATTGTTACACACATGCTTGAGTGCACAAACAAAACAAAAAAAACACACACACAATTACACACACATCATCACACCATGCATGCATGCACACGTCGTCACACACAAGCTTGAGCACACAATCACAGAATACACTCTCAGACACACACACACACACACACACACACAGAAAACACGATTCTCCAAGGACATTTGGGGAAGTATTATAAACCCAAAATATCCCTCACAGATCCCGATATTAAATTTACTCAAAAGTCCGGGAATGTCTCAGCGGGCGATCCGCTCACGGCCGACTCAGCTGAATTCATGTTTTTTGGCCGTCAGCCCGCTGACACTTGCAGTCGCTAAGCAGATTAGGCCGACGTGTATCCGTGTATTCAAACCCTTATTTAACCGGGGCAAGTTGATTTAGAGCACATTCCTATTTACAGCGGCGGCCTGGGGGAAGGAGGGAGGGTTACATTCACACACACACACTCAAGATATTTTAGTTTGGTGCTGCAGGACGATCGAAGAATTCACTTCCAAAGCTCTATATACTGTAGTAGTGTTCGAATGATACGGGTTTTAAGGCCAATATCAATACCAATATTGTTGGAATGAAGCTGCCAAATTTGAACATTTTCATGCCAAAATAAATAAATAAAAATTACAAGTATTCAGGGTTTCCTACAGATTTATTTGGTACACTTTATTACACATATTAACTATTAACTGTGGGTTTTTCCCTCAGTAGCTTAATAATTTCCCTCAATGATATGTGATACTAGCACTTTATAAACCCCATACTGAGCAAAGCAGACTAAAAGTGTAATTAATGTACAACAACCTCCTTACTGACTGCTGTAAGCACTAATTAGGAGGGAAAACCCATAGTTAATTGGCTATATATAGTGCAGAATAAGGTGCTAATATGACTATTAATGAACCAATACACTACTAATATGCATGTTAATGAGGAATTTATTAATAGTTAATATGTGTTCCCTAATCTGTGTTACCGAAAACCAGGATAATAATAATAATAATAATAAAACAAATCAATTCATATTTGTATGGAATCTGATCAGAATATGGTATTTGAAATTCCATTCAAGTTAAAGGAAAAATGTAACCCATGTAAACACTGTTAAAAAAAACAACACACATCTATTTGTGATGTACCTCTGCATTTCTGGGTCCATTTTGTTGTTTGGTGTATTTTTCTGTGTGTGTGTGTGTGTGTGTGTGTGTGTGTGTGTCCACCCTAAGGAGACAGGGGAAAGGGAGAGACAGGGAGAGACAGAGAGAGAGAGAGAGAGAGAGAGAGAGAGAGAGAGAGATAATGATGAGTTGAGTAGCAGTGGCAGAATAACAACAGAGTGGAACTGATAGCATAACATATCATGAGGATTCAGCCTTTGCTTGATTTATTCACATCTACATGCAAAACATTGTTTCTGCCTATTTGTGTCTCTCTCTCTCTCTCTCTCTGTGTGTGTGTGTGTGTGTGTGTGTGTGTGTGTTCCGGGCTGTTGAGATCAGAGTGAGCACTGTTTGTGCCTATTTGTGAAGGTCTGCATAAATGTGTGTGTGTGTATGATTGCATTTTTTACATCAGCATGTATGAATGTTGCCATGCTATTTGTGCTTTGTGTATTTGTGTGTTTGCATATGACTGCCTCTGTGTGTGTGTGTGTGTGTGTGTGTCAATATAAATTAATGTCCCCATGGTAATTACATCTTGTAAAAGCATAATTTTTTCCTATTTGCATTTTGTGAATTTGTGTTTGAAACATGTGACTGCCGACTGTTTGTTTGTGTTTGCGTGTGTGTGTGTGTGTACATCCATGTTTATGACAGATACTTAGATCCAGTGCTTCATTTGTAAATGATGAGGTCCCGGAACACCAAGCGGTCGGTGTTCCCGCGGGTCGGTCTGGAGGGAAAAGCTTCCGGAACATATCAAGACAACGAGCTCAGTGCAGCCATACAGCTTACTGTAGACCTAACAGCATAAACATTACTACATGACCGACTATATGACCGTAGAGCTCCGACTACTGCTGACCTATAACAATATTTGATTATTGCATAGGCTACATAATGCTCATTTTTACAAACCTGCCCTTCAAGTAGTGGACTAAAGATAGAACTGCACTGTGCACAACATAAAAATGCCCACATAGGCTCCTATGAGACATCCTAATCATACGTAAAGGAAACTGCAATGGCTTGACTTTCATAGGATATCGATTTTGAATGTAGGAAACAATGTCAGCGAATAATGAAATAAAACGTGTCGTGGTGCAGCTAGAAGTCGGCCTAAATGCGACACTCAGGTGGACCTAATAAACTAACCAATTCTCATGTTATTACCAATTATTTCTGGATACTCAACATAACATGCCCGCATATTTAACTGTGGGACTTACAGGTCCGCACTCCAAAAAATTTCGCAGTCATCTATGCAAATATGAATTTCGATAAGTCCCAGCAGAGACCTAATAGATTACAGAATATGCTTACAAAAAAAGAACACGTTTACATACAAAAAAAAAAAAAATCTTGCTTGCCTTGTCTAATTTTCCAAAATAGTCCACACAGCGGACATATAAAGGACAGCAAATTCAACTTTTAGCCATGACACTGTCTGAAGTTTATCATAACACACTCTGCAGAGCAGCTCACTCATGTGTGACGTGACTACTCGCACTTTGTTGTTACTTTCTAATATGGTAATCACCTGTCTTCATATGGAAATGAGACAGTTAGGTTTTTGGAAGGGAGGGGAAAGGAAAGAAGAGTCAACTGTTGGGAGTATTACATGGCAGACAAAAAAAAACAAAAAATGTTTCATGCACAAATTAAGCACTGCTTAGATCTGTTAGTAGAGTATTGTTTGTGTGTATTTGTGTGTGTGTGTGTGTGTGTGATCTCTATTCATCATGTTGTGTACGCTCTGTCAGGAACAATCCCCTAAACTGGTTTCTACAAACCAATCAAACAGCAGGGAGCGGGCCTGTCTCTGCCAATCACCATTAAAGGCTGCTTAGACTGGGGCTGTGTGTGTGTGTGTGTGTGTGTGTGTGTGTGTGTGTGTGTGTGTGTGTTGATTTGGGAATGAGAGCCTGCGTTTGTGTCTGATTGTGTGTCTGTATGTTTGCTCTCTCTCTCCCTTATCTCTCCATTTCAGCAGCTAACAACACTGATAACAAGAAGATGGAGCAGCGATCGCTTAAGGAAGGAAAGGAGGGATGCTGGGGAACTGCTTACCAGAGCGATAGAAAGAGTGATAGATAAACAGAGAGAGAGAATAAGAAGAGAGTGGAGGTATAGTGAGAGTAGCAGGGTTTCCGTCTAAGTATTTTGTGTAAATCGCGATGTATCGAATGGGAAAAGCTGAACGGAAACGGCGAAATTAGATAGAAATTCCCTCGATATTCTGAAACAATTTTTCCACTCGCTTGAAGCAGAATAGATTCATGTGATAAACAGCAGTGGAAACTCATTTGTCGAATAGATAACAGTTGAAGCTCGGCACGACTGGTTCCATTGTGCGACGTTGTACTGAAATATCTGTAACATCTCTTTCCACCGCAACCTCCAGGAGTGTTGCACCCGCTGTTTCTCCCCGTGTATTAGATGATGGAGGGAAAGAAGGAAAGATGGAGGGATCGTGATGAACTGGTAGAGAGAGAGAGAGATAGAGAGAGAGAGAGGAGTGATAGGCCAGTGATGAACAGAGAGAGAGAGTGAAGGACAGCTAGTGACGTGGAGAGGGAGAGAGCGACAAAAGGACGACCAATTACCTCACATCACGTTCCTTCTTCTCTCATTCCAGCGCTGACCTGAGGGAACACACACACACACACACACACACACACACACACACACACACACACACACACACACACCTGCTCTGCTGACATTGACATCTGAAAATAAGCCAGACTTTCAAGCCTAATAAGCCCAAAGCCGCACACACAACACACAAACACACACACACTGATTACTCTTAATGGTATCCTGTGGCGTTTTTGTGTCCTATTTATATTTGGATATCATGTGTTTGTACTTGAAATGAGGAATTTTAAAGAGGTGGTGTGTGTGTCACTTTAACATCAATAAATAATTACCACATTAATTTAGAGACATTAGTATAATTACCGTAAACAAAGCAGAGCATCAGTGGTCAGCCTGTCAGCCTCTATCAGCCTCTACTCTGCATCCTCCATAGTTTCTCCACCTGGTGGATCTGGAGGGAAATCTGCTGGATCGCTTTACGGCACAAAACAGGAAGAGGTTCTTCTTCTGTTCTTCCAGAGCAAACGGAGCTAAAGCTGAAAGAGTTTCTGGCAGCAGATGGTGGAAGGAGGGAAAGGAGCGATGGAGAAATCACTTCCAACATGTGGATCCTCTTCAGGGAAAGACAACAACGGTAAAAGCAGCATCGTCTCTGTGGCAAGAAGCAACGAGGTTTATGGGAAATGCGGTCTTAATTTGGAGGAACAGTAGCATTAACGGTGCCACTGGTGTGAGATAAAAGCGACCAATTACAGGTCCAATTACAGGCATGAAATTTAAGCCCTATAGCCCGACTCGTACCTGCCACAGCTGCGGCTAATTTACCCCCCAAACCCAAACGCAATTTGCAGAAGCTCTAACTGTAATTTGCTTGATTTCATCCATTTCCAAGTTGCTGAACAGTTAGAGCTGCACAGAAAGCCAGAGCGGGAAGAGAACTAGAACTAGAGAACTAGATTTAAATGAATATTAGCTGTGAAAAGTAACAATACACATAGTCCAATATTTACACTACCAGTCAAAAGTTTGGACACTCCACTTTGACTATTTTCCACATTTTAGAATAACAGTAAAGACATCAAAACTATGAAATAACACAAATGGAATTATGCAGCGACCAAAAAAAAGTGTTAAACAAATCAAAACTATCTTATATTTTAGATTCTTTAAAGCAGCCGCCCTTTGCCTTGATGGAAAGACAAAGGCTTTGGAAAGAAATTCATACATAGGATCAACTTCACTGTTTATATTTGTCTAAGAAACTCATTTCAAGCATTTAAGCAGAAGCCTTTAGATCTGAATGGCTTTAAGGTCGTTTTCATATTAGGTACGATTGCTTCGTACCGTGCCTGAGTACGACTGACCCCCCTCTCCACTCCCCCGCCGCTCAGCTTTCACATTAGTAATGTTGTCCCGTACCCGAGTACACTTACGTATCTACACACTCCGATACAGTAGGTGGCGGTATGCACCTAGTTGGTTTGCGATCCGCCAATAAACACAAAGAAGAAGAAGAAGAAGAAGAGTACACTTGCGTCATCAACTACGCGACATTTGTTTATGTTGTCACTCCAGTGTAGAAAAGCGCGCCAATCGCAAGATCCCAAGCCATAAATCTCTGCATTTTTGTGCATTAATGTCCAGTTGTGATTGTATGTTTTCGTCTGCCCAAATTTCAAGTGAGCCTTTTATTTCTTCAGTAGACCAGAGAGATCCTTTCGCGGTCATTTTCACGGTCATGTTTTGAACGGGACGGTCAAATAGTTATGACGTCACATTGTAAATAGCAGTCCACTTCCTTGTTTTGGTACAGTAGTTTTCACACCTGATGCGAACCGTACCCGAGTACACATGAACCGTACTCGAGACCACCTTTTCAAGTGGACCCGGGCACGGATCAACGAACCGTGCCCGGGTCCACTTGAAAAGGTGGTACAGTACACAGTGTTCACACTAATCAAACGAACTGGACTTTGGGGTCAAGTGTACTCGGATCCGGGCCCGGGTCCCTGATGTGAAAGCGCCCTAAGAGAATGAAAAACATAGAAGATTCAGTCAGGTGGGTCCAGACTGTTGACTGGTAGTGTGACTTGTAAAAACGAGACCCAAGCCCTACCTGTTCATAAACATTCACAGCTCTTATAACATGACTTCAACCTCCCAGCAGCTCTTATTTCACTACAATGCGATCTTATGTAACTCATCCTTCAGTAAATAATTATCTGTTCTGTACAGTGACAGTGTGGGTGAGTTGTGCCTGTGCATCACTCTGCCTCATGTACACAAATCAGACATTGTTTTCTACAGAATGGGCTGTTCTGCCTCATGTACTTCATGTACCTCATGTACACACACACACACACACACACAGCGCTTACACACACATGCTCACAGATTGTTTTCCACCCTACAGGCTGTTCTGCCTTATTTTACTTCATACAAACACACACACATGCGTGCCGCACTCAGAAACACACACACACACATTGTACACACACAAATGCATATTGTTGAATACATATTGTCGAAACGCCCCTTAAACAAAACACTGTAATTTTCTAGCAGATGCACATTATGCAAACATACTTCATGTACACACACACACACACACACACACACACCCTCACACATACACAGAGAATCAGAGTGTTGTAAGAGATAATCTGTTTTGTGCAGATAAGTGAATGTGGGTCAGGAAACATTCCAGAGGCGCGTTGGATTTGCACCTCCCGCTGAGGAGGAGCAGCCTCTTTACACTGCGTCTCTCTGCCCCACCAGGTCCAGGGATTTAAATGGAGCGCACCTCACGCTCTTGTGTCTTGTGATTACAGGCGCCGGCGAGCGCGGCGTGGCACTCGCCCCGGGGACCCGAACCACCGAGGGACCCAAAAACCCTGTGTTCACATGTAGATAAATCCTTCGTTTTTCTTTTTTTTTTTAAGGATTATTTTTTTTTTTTGCCATTTTTGCCTTCATTAGAGAGCTGAAAGTAGAGAGAGAGAGAAAGGAAAGACTGGGAGAGAGAGAGGGATGAGTGCAACAAACGCAGGACATTGCGATTTTTGTCCATGTAATAGATATTCAGCATTGTAAAAAGCTCCATATTCTCTTCTATCATAAATTCTGACTGTTGTATAGCTATAGATTATAGATTCCCCTTTATGGGGGATTTGAGTTTCTTCTCTCTAGCAGAAAGTTGACACTGACCAAAGGCAAATCTAACAGGCAGAGGAACTCTTTTATCTCCCGTTCCATTAACTTGCTTAAAGGAAAAATCCACACAAAATCAAACTCTGTTAAAAAGCGACTAGTACCTTGGATTTCTGGATCCACTTTTTTCAGGTGGTGTATTTTTTTTAATTCCTGTGGATAATCATCCAAACGGATATTTCCAGCAGATACAATGGAGTTTGACAGAAGATTTTTCAGCGATCTAAAACATCAACGGCAAACGTCAGGTTTTGGTGTCGTGATGCATTCAAGTGATGTCGGATTTACAGTCTGAACAAGTCGGAGAAATCGGGATTGTAGATGCAGCACGAATTGGCCGAGTCGCGACGTCATCGCTCTTCCAACATGGCTGAAAAGAGCGCAGAGTTGTACGTGAACGGAAGAAATGTCATACAATAAAGCCAAAAAATGATCCACAAGTACAAATTTAAAAGACATGGATATTCCTTGATAACTATAGCGCTATGATATTCAATTTCCTGTGGTGTTTACATTCATAATCCCCTGAAATAGCCGAAGATCGCTTGCTAGCTTGGCTGTTGCTAGCTTGACCGCTAACATTAGCCTAGGAAGCTGGCAATGTGTGTTAACAGTTGAGGAAATGTTCTCCAATTTTCCGACCATAAAACACGTGAACGTGAGTTTAGGCTTCATCGGAGGTCAACTAATTTGTTGCAGCTACAACATTTCAGCAAGACACACATTCTGTAACGATGAAGCGCAATTTACGGTAAGTAAATAATGTAAAGCGCGGATATAAACAACGCGGCGGCGCTTACATTTAAGTTGTTGTACTTCTGGGTTGATGTGGGCGTAGCATGTTGTTGAAATCCCGCACACAGGGTGGCGGCGTTTAAAAAAGAATGAAACATAGAAGAAGAACACGGAGGCCACTATAGCAATGCAGCTGGAGGAACGGGATGTGCTGGAGCAGCTGGAGCTTGGATTGTGTCATGATCGCCCCTATGATCAGCCAATCTGAGCGCGCGACTCGGCGTAGACTCGACGTAGACTCGACGCAAAGTTGAGATTCTCGGGCGGGTTCCAACACCTTCACAGAGACACTTTTTCAACCCCAAATACGCTTCAAATAGCGTCAGTTTACCTGCAGAGACGCTATTTTCATTAAGGTATAAAATGTGCTTAACACCAGGCCAAGCGATCTGATTGGACAAAGACACTTTCCCAACCCAAAAAGAACCTCTTAACATGTCTTATCCGTTGCCACGCCAACTGCTGTGGTAATTAAGGAGCTAGTTAGTGATTTTCTTTTGTTTTTACTTGGCACACACACGTGGGGAACTGTCGCATGAAAGCCGTAACTCCCTCGAGGATGTTCTTCGCTTTGATTTGAAGGACTTTGGAGATGCCAGCAACACTTGGCTGCGCCTGCTAACATTTGCATCGCCGTGATACCGGCAGTACAGAACAGTACAGAACGCCCTCTCAGGTATTACTGTATTAAGCTACGTGTTTGAGAGGACTTTCCACACGCTGGCCCATCATGCGCTTCATGCTCTAAAGCTCATCCTACATGTTTCTGCATGAAAGGGCTGAGCGAAAAATCCATGAAGACAAACATAAGAACAGAATGCAAACACTATCACTTTTACACAGGAAGACTCTTGCCCTACATGCAAGCACACACACACACACACACACACACGCATACACACACACACACCAACAAACCCCAACCCTAACCTAAACATCCTAACTAAAAATCCAAGCCCTAGCCCTAAAATAGCCGACTGTAAAAGTGAGGACCGGCAAAAATGTCCTTGCTTTGAAGGATTTTCCTCATCTTTTTATCCTTGTGAACACACACACACACACACACACACACACACACACACACACACACGCACACACGCACACACAAGAGCATCTTGTAAAAACACCCCCTCACACAAAACTCTACTTTATTTTTCAAAGCTCCAGTCCAGATTGGAAGTTGTTTTCTCCCAGCACCATAAAGGCAGTTATGTAAAAGTCTCAAGTATGCCAACATGTACAAGTAGGACACACAACGCTTTCAAATGGAAATAAACCCCCACACATGTCTGAACACACACACACACACACACACACACACACACACAAATATGCCACCACACAAAACAAACAACATATGCAGCATTAAGAACAAGCTGGTGGCATTCTTCCGACTGTTTATAACAGGAAATCTTGCCCAGCACGCACACACACACACACACACACACACACACACACACACCGGAATGACATAGTGACTGATGCATAGAACGATATGAAATAAAATGAAATAAATGTGTGGAAACTATATAAATAATATAATATACAGGCCTGTATAATGTATGACAGCTCTGGTGCGATGTTTTTGTTTGTGTGCTCGCATTGATATATCATTCCTGTTGACATATCAGTGGGGACACACACACACACACACACACACACACACACACTCAGGCACACATGTGGACATACATGGAGATGCACAAAGAAACACATACAGGCACACAGACAACCGCATAGAAACACAATGCACTCGTAATGTAAAGGCACTTAGAAATACACACTAATACACACACACACACACACACACACACACACACACACACACACACTTTCAGGCTCTGTTGCTCTCAGTATAAATGTGTTTATCTCAGTCATGGATGGTGGACCGGTGATCCAGTGTGCTGCTTATACATCATGCTCTCGTTTTATTTTATTTTATCCAACCTGACCGCGCAAAACACTCTTCCTCTCCTCTCCTCCCCCCCTCCTCTCTTCCCCTCCTCATCTTCCCCGCGTTGTTTTGGCTGAACTCTGTCTCGTTTGGCGCTCGTTTACCAAAACGATGCAATTACCGTACGCCTCATTCGTCTTCGTCCGCTCCCTCTCTTTCTTTTCATTCCCCTCTCTTTTGTTCCTCTTGCTCTCCTCCTTGTTTCAGGAGAGAGAGAGTTCCCCGCACCGGTGTTTAATTTATCATACCATTGACTGTTTCGACTGCGAACGCCCCGATGACCGACCGTCGCTGAAAAGAGGAGAGGGGGGAAAAAGCAAAACAAAACAAAGAAAAGAGCAGAAGAGAAAAGAAGGCCCTCGGAGTGGGAACGTCAATACCGAGATTAGTAAAGTATTTCTCCGGGTTTTTCGAAACCGTAAGCCGAATCAATTCTGCTCCTTTCTGATCCACATCGATCGGCCCTGCAGCCACTCGGGTCCCTCTGGAGGCGAGTGTCCAACTGCATTTACTTGACTCGTCTATAGTGGTAACTTTATACCTTACTTTGCTCTTCTTATCTTTACTTTCTTTGTTTGTTTGTGTTATTTTGCTGTTGAAGAAATGTTCTGGAGTCAGAGGTTCGTCTTACTTGAATATATATTTATTGAAAGGAGAGTCTTGCAAGAGGAAGAGATGCGCACAGCAGGAGGCTACGTACACTTCTTCAAAGAGAAAGAGATTGAACCAGTCCTTTATGTATCTTCCAAGGACGTACAGAATGTGCTGACATTAAAACAAGTCACCAAAGTAGAGTAGAAGCAACACGTTATCTCTTAAGTTAGAGCTTCCATAGACATCTCGGAGACGTCCAGGAGCCACTCTGACAACAAGACCTCTGGGCACAGCAGGTTATGGCACAAGGGTTACAGTGAGGTGACCATACATCATGAAACCTTACATTCCCTGAGGTGACCCCAGTTCAGCTGTTAATACATATGTTGAATTTTCTTCCACAGTGTGAAAGAGGCTTCGTTCATCCACCCAGGCAAGTAAACTAGATTTTTTCAACTCTTTGACTGCTTTACCACCAAACTAGATTCTTTGAATAGGGTCGGACCTCGACCTTGGCTGTTAGTGTTGATTAACAGCAGACCTCCACTTCTTATGTCCCGAAGAACCGAAGAGTGGAACTGTAGGCCGAAGCCTTTCATTGAAGCCTGTTTGACTAGCGGCTAAGTGGCTAACGCGATTTTCCATTTACTGCAAAGTGTCTTCTGCAACTAAACAAAGCATCAAATGGAGTTGAGATTCACCTTTTGATTCACTACACAGCATAAGCTTTTAGATGACTTGCATATTTCTGTTGTTTTAGGTGTAGAAACTCACAGAAAAGACTTTGTAACGACCTACCTTAGCACCGCTGGCCTGGGCTCGTCACAGTCTTCTCTCTTACCCTAGCCTAGATAGTATTTATATAGAAATTTGCCGTTGGGAACATAAGCATAGGGATGCCCTCTGGCTACACTGTGTCTAATCACTTCCTATCTGCTGTCTGTATGAGCGTGTCTGTGCCCAAATACGTCTGGGTCTTGTGCTGCTTCTGCACAGCTCTGTGTGTGTGTGTGTGTGTGTGCGCGGCTGGTTTTCTCCTCCCTTTCTCAGATTCCTCTGACCCTGATGGTTTTCGGTGCTGGCCTTAGTCCCATCCCTAACGCTGCTCCCACCTGGATCTCTCTCCGTGTGTTCGCTGTCTTTGTGTGTACCTGTCTCCTCCCCCTTTCTCAGACTCCGGTGCAGTGCAGTGGTCGCCAGTGCATGCCATAGTCCCATCCCTGCTGCCGCTCCCACCCGATGTGCTCTGACTCCGTGTGTTCTGTGTGCAGCTGTCTTCTCTCCCCTTCCTCAAACTCCGGTCCAGTGCTCCACCTGCCAGTGGACAGGTGTCGCTCCCGCCGGTCGTTGGCGCCGGCCTTGGTCCTGCTCCCACCCAACGTGCCTGTCTTGTGTTCTGCTGCTGCTGCTTCTCCCCTTACTCTCTCCCCCCTTCAGACTCCGGTGCAGTCCAGTGGTCGTCAGCGCCGGCCTCGGTCCCTTCCACATCCCTGATGCTGCTGCCCCCCGTGTGTCTCTGACCCTGTGTGTTCTGTTTGCAGCTGTTTCCCCCCTTCTTCTTTACGTGTGTGTGTGTGTCTGGGTGTGTTGTGTGTGTGTACGCGGCTTCCTCTCTCTCCTCCTCTCTGACTCCAGGTCAGTGTTCTACCTGGCAGTGACGGGTGCTGCCCTGGCTCTTCGTCGTCAGTGCTGCCTTGCCCTTCCTTTCCGCTGCTCCCTCCTGGACGCTGCTGCCCTCGCTCCTTTACTGCTGGCCTCAGCCCCCCCCCCACCGCCGCATGCTCCTCCCCTTCTTTTGTCTCTCTCTGTTTTCTCTTGTCATCATTGTTGCCCATGACTCTGTCAATGTTTTGCCCGGCACCTATTGCACGTTAAGCCGTCCCGGGGGGGGATCCCTATCTGCCTCAGCCCACCCAAGGTTTCTTCCAAATTTTTTCCTGGGAGTTTTTCCTTGTGTGCATTTAGGGTCTAAGGCTGGGGTGCCGGGTAGGTTAGGCTATATAGAATAGGTAGATTGTTTGTCTCGCTAAATCTGCTCCTACCTACCTTGTGTTTTTCATCATGCTGTCCTACAAAATTTTGTTTACCACTGATTGTGTTTAGTTAGACCTAGCTAGACACACTCTCTGTAAAGCCCTCTGAGACATGCTTGTGATAAAGGGCTATATAAATAAATAAACTTGAACTTGAACTTGAACTTGGAGAAATACAACCAGACAACAAGACTGAACCAACTGCTGACAGCAGCTGGTCCTCCTGAGCAGGGAGCAGACGCTGTCGGACATGGCTAGGTATTAATTTTTTTTTTAGGAGCAGGGCTGTAAGGACACGCTCACATCAAGCATGTTTGGAGCGGTTTATTTAAACTCTGGAGCGTTTCCTCCTTTAGTTCGGTTTGTTTGTCCAGGTGAGAACAATGCCAAAACGGCACAGAGACACCTGAAAATGTAAGTCTCAGTCCTTTAACAAATGATGCAGTTCGTTAGGAGTGAGATCATAACCAACCAACTGCAGGAACCCAACCTAAAACGCAAGGGATTATGGGTAGAAGGAGGCGGATGTTGACATCTGATAGTCAGCAGTTCCTCACGCTTGGAAAGCTTACAGCAGAACAAAACAAATCCAATCGCCTTTCCTTTCTCCCTTCATGCACAATTACATCCATCCATCATCCATCCATCAGTCCATCCCTCTTCCCCTTATCCATCTATCCAGCCACCCACCCATCCGTCTCTCCCATGATCTGTCTTCTCATGTTCCAGCTGGTAACGTCGTCCGCTGTGTGCGCCTCAGAAAAACACTCTATCCAGTCCAGATCAATGAACCCGATCTCACCACAGTGCTGACGGTGCAACCAGTGAGCCGGCTTTTCATTACCGCTGCCAGCCAGGTTTTGTTTTCACCCGTTAGTTTCTCTGTCAGCAGGATATCTTAAAGGTCCGTATGGTGTAAAACAGGATTCCCCTTACCTCTGTGATTACAAAGGAGTTGGATGGTCTATCTAAACATGGTGAAAGTATCAAAACGCACGGTCGCCAACTAAATCCACACAATCCATATTAGAAAAGCGAGCCTCTAAACGAGCCGTTTGGACTTCCGTAACTTTGTGGCGTCACAAAGGTTCGCTCATTATCATTTCTGTAAGAAATAACAGACTAACAAAGTGTTTTTTTCAAAGCGGTCGAGCGGTCGTCGTCGTTTATTACCGGAGAGTTTTCCCTACCTGTAGCCGCCGGGCCGCGGCGTCTCACGTTTCACTCTCGAAACGGTTAGCCAATCGGAACAGAGGGGTCGTTAATATTAATGAGCCTTAAAGACACGGCGACAGAAACAGCCTGTTCTTGGTAAGGCTCAGAGAGATGCTGGAAAATGAACGTGGAAAAATGGATTGAGAGTGTTTTTGGTTCATGACACCACACACACAGCTTTGAATGGACCTCAAGACACAAAATAAAACACTGGAAACTGGACAATATGGGACCTTTAAACTCTTCTCCTTTAAATTCGAAATCGCAATATGAACTTCTGCAATTTCCCAATCGCAGAAACTGCAATTAATTGCTTAAGAGAGAGTTTGGTCCAAACTGGATTTGTGAACAAGGTGTTTTAGAGCTGCAGGTAATCTTTGGTCCATGAATCAAGTACAACATTGGTGAAACTCAGTAAATCCTGCACCACTTTTTTTTTTTTTTTTTAACAAAATCACTTTTCTTAAAACAATTTTAAAGTTCTAAAAAAAATGAGGACAAGAAAAACTATGAATCACAGTTTAAATCACAATTCAATTTGTCTACATCTTCCAGACGTATCAAATCTTTACATTCCACATAAATAATTTCACTTGTACAGACATGGAGTGTGTTGTTAGACCCCAAAGACTATGCTGAATAAATGTATTACCTTCAAAGACGTTTGGAAAGTCTTAATTTTTAATGTTTACAAGGCTGCAATGTTTACATCCGGATGTCAGTGCAGCGGCTGGTAGAGGAAGCTAGTCCCGCCCCTTCATTTGATGGACAGGTCTAAAGTGCAGGCGTTTCAGAGCGACTTAGAATGAATGAAAAAGACGAATAAGCTCCTTGATCACCACCACCACCACCCAGTAGTAAGCAGTATTTCTGTGACCCTGGATTGATCACACAACAGAGAAATGCAAGGAAAAAGAAGAAACGGCAGCGGACGGAAATACGACCGATAATTTTTTACATCTTGCGCGACATCTCATCAGGAACGCTGACTCGGAAATGCATCAGCTACTTCAATCAGTCCATCCTCAGACAGATTAATGGACATGAAAGCCCTTACCGATACATGCTTACTAAATCTTCCTATGACAACGCCCTAAGCTACAGATCCATCCGTCCGTACGATCATTTATCTACCGATGCGCTTAGCAAGCAGCTGGGGCGCTGACAAACATACTGTGTGGCCTGTGATAAATTTAGCAAGCAGATCAGGTAAAAACCTGTCCTGCAAACCCATAGGCCACATGGCTGCATTTGTGTACAAGAAGGAAAAGAAAATCTTATATACATATCATTAATCTCTATCTCTCCTATCTCTACATATTGTGGAACTGGATTTAAACAGACGATTTTAACACTTTGTGATGCAATTCTTACGCTTTGTGAAGCAGCGGTGGCCTAGAGGCTAGCGAAGGTGTCAGCGTTTGTAATCGTAATTTCTCCAGGTTGAGCGAATGAGAAACACTTCCCCTTCCTTCAACAACTACCGTCGAAGTATCAGCGTCCAGCAGCAGAAGACTGTGGTTGTCCTGGGCCGCTCCCGGGTGGGAATGTGTGAATGTGACGCAAAGCGGAGCTGAAAAGGGTGGGGTCACGGGGTCAGACCAGTCATCCTCTGATTCTAATGAATCTCCTTTTCCTTCCCTGTCTATGTCATGTAGTGTGTATGTTGATGCTGGTATGTGAGTGCTTGTCTATGTGGTGTGTATCTAGATCCTTCTAGTCTTCTCTGCATTGGGTCTGTTTCTTTCCGTAGAGTAAAGGCAGTGCCAATATTTAATCTTGTTTTATTAGAGTTAGTTGCTTATCACTCTTCTTTTGTTCTGGCTGCTTCTGCGTGATGTGTGGATTTTATCTTGTTCAGCCCAAAAACATTACTTAGAAAGAATATAAAGGAAGTGTTTCTTTTCATTAAACTGTCACATAGTTGTATCTTTAAATAAAGGTTTAAAGATCTGATCCTCTCTCTTCTGTTTAAAAAGTGGAAAATGTGAAATCCATATAATTTCGCTCTGTACACAGTCACAAGAGGATCACTTCTGTATGGAAGCCCATTCCCGCCACTCAATAAAATAAAAAACGACTGAATTGTGAGTTTTTTTCTCCCACTTCTGACTTCTCTCAGAATTCTGACTTGAAATCTCGGAATTCTGACTTTTTTTTTCTCTTGCCAAAAGTCAGAATTGTGAGAAATAAAGTCAGAATTCTGAGAAATAAAGTCAGAATTCTGAGATAAAAAGCCAGAATTCTGAGATATAAAGTCAGAATTCTGAGATATAGTCAGAATTGTGAGAAAAAAAGTCAGAATTCCGAGAAATAAAGTCAGAATTCTGAGATATAAAGTCAGAATTCTGAGATATAAAGTCAGAATTCTGAGATATAAAGTCAGAATTGTGAGAAAAAAAGTCAGAATTCCGAGAAATAAAGTCAGAATTCTGAGATATAAAGTCAGAATTGTGAGAAAAAAAAGCCTGAATTCCGAGAAAACCACAATTGAGTCATTTTTTATTTTATTGAGTGGCGGTAATGGGCTTCCATACTTCTGTTCCACAGAGAGTTAAGGATCGGATGTTTTCAGCCTGTTAATCCAGTTATACAACATACAGCCGGTCCAAGCTATCGTACCTTTCCATGTCAGTTCTGTTGCGTTTCATCTTTGAGAACATCCTGTCTGTACCACAAAGAGTTAAGTACCCGATCTTTTGAGTCTGCATTAATCCACTTACACAATCTGCCTCCCAAACCGCTCAGCCAGCAGATAGATCAGCTGGAGGACTGAAGGCTGCCGTATCGCAGCTTTCAGGTAAAACTCGTAACCAACAACAGGAAAAGTCAGCTTCTCAGCGATTAGGAATTTGATGCCCACACATCAAAATTTATCCTGGGCTGGTTTTGAATGGTTGCCGAGGCCTCTGGGCATGTGCAATTTACTCAGCATGAAGAGCAGCAGAAAGAAAGAAAGACAGAGAGAGTAAGGAAGAAATACAAAGGAGTACGAGAAAGAAAGAAAGAAAGAAAGAAAGCATGATGGACAGCTAGAGGACAGACAGCAGTGGAGGCTAAATAAATAGACTAAATAAAGTGGAGGAGGTTGGTAAATTACAGGGTCAAAGGCTATGCCAGAGTAAAAAAACAAATCTACTGTTCTCAAGGCTAAACAACCTACTTTCTGCACAAAGATTTTTATATACAAATCCAGCCGTCTAATCAGTTTTAACACAACTTTAATAGCTTGAGACTTGACTTGATGCATGAAGAGAAGACTTGAGACTTGACTTGACTTGGGTTCTGGTGACTTGGGACTTGACTCTGACTTGTACTCTGATGACTTGAAAAGGTTTCTAAAGTCTTGACTTGAGATCTTGTGTTTGTGTAAATGACTCAGATTGAAAGTGATGAGATTTGTTCCAGCAGACGACTGAATTTAAATTCTGTTTTCTGAATTTGTATGGAATGATTGAATTTATTGAAGTTGAAACTGATTATAGAAATCAAAGTCATGATGCTCTTACCAAGTTTTTATCCTATTAAAACCATACTGCATTGAAAAGTCCTAGATATTTAGTTTTCTTTAAGAGATTAAATTGATACTGGACTCTTGATTTGTTCTGACTTGACTTGCTGTTCTACATTTAGATTGAGACTTGACATTAATGACATGGACTTGACTTGTTAATCTACATTTAGACTTGGGACTTGACTTGAGACTTGTGCTTCAAGACTTGAGATTGACTTGGGACTCGAGCAAAGTTGACTTGGACACTCTGCACTAGAGAAGAACGTCCCATCCTCACTAATCGAAATGCTGTAGATTCACTTTATTTGCCCAAATGAAATTGGGAAATTGTCCCCACCCACAGGGAGGGGACAAACTGAAACTTAGCAAAATCCAAACTCAGCCTCAGTCTATGATGCTTGATACCAAAGGAAACCAAACAGACGAGAGAGGAAAAAGATGTAGGGTGCATTCTGTTTGGTCAAAATGCGTCTTCTCCTCCGTCCCCGCTGACATCCAAAACTCAGTCGCCATCATCAAGTATGTTCCAAATGGTTGAAAGACAGTGATGGAGATGAAGGATCCTTCATGTCTCCTTGCCTCCGTCCTCCAGTGAGGCGAGGCCAGAGGAGACACAGGTGTATCCTCAATGTGGAAATAATGAGTGAAGATAATTCACGCCTCAAATGTCACTTCAATACGCCGCCTGTGAGGACTTTCCAATTGACAGAAGACTTGCTTCCTCTACTCACATCTTCCCCTCGTTCTTTCCTCTTCGCATCTTCCCTTGGTTCCTCTCCTCTTCGCATCTTCCCCTCGTTCTTTCCTCTTCGCATCTTCCCTTGGTTCCTCTCCTCTTCGCATCTTCCCTTAATTCCTCTCCTCTTCGCATCTTCCCCTCGTTCTTTCCTCTTCACATCTCCCCTTGGTTCCTCTCCTCTTCGCATCTTCCCCTCGTTCTTTCCTCTTCGCATCTTCCCTTGGTTCCTCTCCTCTTCGCATCTTCCCTTAATTCCTCTCCTCTTCGCATCTTCCCCCCGTTCTTTCCTCTTCACATCTCCCCTTGGTTCCTCTCCTCTTCGCATCTTCCCTTGGTTCCTCTCCTCTTCGCATCTTCCCCTCGTTCCTCTCCTTTTCGCATCTTCCCTTAATTTCTCTCCTCTTCGCATCGTCCCTTAATTCCTCTCCTCTTCGCATCTTCCCCTCGTTCCTCTCCTCTTCGCATCTTCCCCTTGTTCTTTCCTCTTCGCATCTTCCCTTTGAATTGAAGAATTCAATTTGGGCAAATAGAGCGAATGTATGGCGTCTCGATGTGTCAGATGTAGGGACGGCACGATCTGCTTATCTCACGATACGATTCGATACAACCACAATAGGATGAAATATAGAAAAGTTCTGACTGTGCAGAATTATGTTTATTTCTGAGACACACATCTTTCTAGCGATGGCATTGCTAGAATGTAACACTGGAGAAGAATAGATTCCAGCAACAGCCTTTATTAATAAAACCAACACGTTTCAGCTCATGGTCTTCATCAAGGTTTATGGGACAGTCTGTCTGAAAGCCTATATATATATATACATAAGCACACTCACATCAACCAATAGAATAAGACACAGTGGAAATTACAGCCAATAGGATACTGACACATATTTGCACAGAGCCATACAGGAACAGGGGACATGGTCATGTGGCAAACAAGGAGCCCACCCACTGGTTGCCACAGGATACAAAAGTTTCCCTCATCACTCCATAATGACATGAAGGCACAGAAAAAAAACTAAATATAAAAGGTTACAGAATAAAATCAGAAGTAAAAAAAATAGACCAAAAAGTATAAAACGTAAACAATTTTTTAAAAATGTAGAAAATGTTTCAAAATGTTCAAAGGAGTAAATAAGTGAATAAAAAATCTATAAGAACTCTTTGATTGTAAAATCCTCATTCATACTTACTGGAAATAAACTTTTAAGGTAAAATATCCAGAAGGCCTCCCTCTTTTTTCTCATGTGGTCACTGTTGCCACCTCTTCGGTTGGGTTTGATCTGTTCAATACCAATAAAGAAGAAGGAGGAAATGTGGTGATTGGTTTGCTTAAAATGTCTGGGCGACTGGATTAGCTTCGTCGTTTCTTTTGCTACAACTCGCTGCTGCAACACATTGCTAGAATGTAAGCAACAGTTTAAAAATGGCATTACAAAGTGTAAATAATATAATTTCTTTGGAAAGCTTGTGAAATTATGATGGGAAAGCCGTCTCATTTGTGATGACTACAGCAGAATCAAACGGAGCTAATATCGCGATTCATAACTGGAATCTGGTAAAGACCTCCAGTCGCCTCCCCCACGCTGTGTATGAATGTGAAGCAGGGAAGCCACAGATTAGCGGCTCTTAGGCGACTGGCAATGTGCATCATAACGAGGGCGATATGAGGATCTGAGACACACACACACACACGCATACACACACACAAATGCACATACCTATACATACACACCCACTTCCTTTATCTGTATAACATCTCCAAGACACAGAGACATATTCATTATTATATGTCCACACATACACACTCATATGCACGTGACAATGCACACTCACATAGATACACACAGACACACACAAACACACACACACACACACAGAGGATTTTAATACATTGTAACACCGGTGTACTGTCAGTATTATGAGATATCAGCAGTGAATAATAGTCTTTAGGCGTTTCCTGGGAATGGTTTCTACATCTGCATGTGTGCTACTAATCCCTGATGTGGCCACAAACATGTGACACACACACACACACACACACACAGACAGAGATATACACACATGCACATATGCTCTGGCATTCTGGAAAAGGAGGTTATGGGTAATTCGTATGTGTCACTTGTCGTTTCATGGGCGGGCAAAACCTGCAGGGAGCGATGGATGGAGGGAAGAGGTGGATTAATGAGGGAAAAGAGAGAGAAGGAAGGAGGGAGTGATGGATAACAAGGGAGGAGGAGGGGGGGGGGAAATGACAAAAAAGAGAAGGCCGTGGAGGGAGGAAAGGAGGGAGGAGGAGGAATAACGGGGAAAGAGAGAGGCGGAGAGGTGGAGAGAGAAAGAGACGCGAGGGAAAGAAATATATATAACAGCAGGGAGGAGCAGGGTAATAAAAGAGCAGCCGAGGATGTGAATTATTCTAATTATTAGACTAGAATGAGAGGAGTAGAGGGGGAGGTGCAGCGGGGATAAAAAATGCAAAGATGCAATAATTTTCTGTGACGTGAGACAGCAGCCGACAGTCTAGCAGTGAAATCCCCCTTCATGCATTTATCCTGCATCCGTCCTGTTCCACCGCTGCACACAGCACAGGATCACATCAGATGAAACTTTAATTAAGGAACCATCGGTAGCTAATGTAGAAGTCCCTTCTCACACACTCATCCTGTACCTGTCCTGAAACAGCAGACTCTTTATCGAATGCTGTAGAAAGTAGAAATGAAGTGTAACACAAAACTAGTCACCAGATAATTCCTTGTACCTTTTTGATGGGCGAAAAGAGAGCAAAACATGATTTCTCCAAGCCATTTCTCTCTTTTTTTTGTCATTTATTTGTAAACTCTTTTTATTGGGTTTTCATGCATCAGTGTCAGTACAAACGATTACTCAGAAATCCTTCATACGTACAGCGTTGATGTTAGAAAGAAGAAAAAAAAAAGAAATGGAGATTTACACGAAGAAAAAAGAAGGTACATGGACATGCAAATAGCCTAATTTGAGGTTGATATTACATAAATGGCAGCTTATGCAACACAATGCGGTTTCTCTTTTAGATGGAGCGAAAGTGCAGCAGGAGTTCTGCTGGTTATTCATGCCCCCCCTACCCCCCACCCCCCACCCCACCCCGTCCTTCACATTGTGGGCAACTTTGTTGATGGGTTGCTCTATTCCAGAGATGGGCAATCATGCCATAGAGGGCCAAGAGTCTGCAGGTTTTCATTCCAACTGTAGACTACAGCAGGTGATTTCACTGATCAGCATTATTTTAACCAGAGAGGAGGAACTGATCAGTGATTTCACCAGGGCCCTGTTCCCCATACATCGCTTAATTAATCCAGACAGTTCAAATGATTTGGCTAATTCTCATCCGATTAACTCGGATGATTAATTTGTCAAATTTGGATGTGATTATCCTGGATAACTGCGCGCTCCCATTTTGAAACAAAGGGAACAGAGTAGAGAGTCGAAACCTGGATCAGCAAGCCTATGATTGGCTGGCACAGCACCATGGGTTAAAGAAATATCACCTTTTAACTGTAGCAGTCAATAACTATGGATGGGACGGTATATCGAAATTCAATATATGTCACGATCCCAGCCTAGCCCTTGTGTTTTCCTGGTGTTTTTCCTCTGCTTCCCAGTCTGTCTGTGTGTGTGTGTTGTGTCTGTTCTCTGCCCCTCCTGCACCTACACACCTGTCTGTCATCAGCCCATTAGTCCTGTGACTGTGTTCCGCCCTCACCTGCCGGCTTCCACCCTATCAGCTCCCGGACTCATTCCCATCCAGCTAGCTGTTCCCTGTTGTAATTAGTCTCTGTGTGTATATGTGGTCTGTGTTCCCCAGTTGTGTTTGTCGGATCGTCTGCTTTGTTTTTGCTTTGCTACCTGCGTAGTTATCTGCTCTGTTACCTGTGTTTCCTTCGCTTACCACCCTGCTGTGTTTTTGCCTTTTGGATCTCCTGTTTTTGTTCTGCACTCCAGCCTCAGTTTGTCTATTAAAGCCTTTTGCTTCAGCCGAGTTCTCTGTCTGCCGGTTATTGCATTTGGGTCCAGACTCTTAGTTACTCCCTCGTGACAATATGTCACAAAAATGTGACAAAACGTATCGTGAGGCAGAAAAATGAATGGTGATATCACTCTCCATCCATCTATTGTCACTTTGTAATGACATTTTTAAATTGTTGATACCATTCTAGCAGCCAGTGGCATCACTAGAAAGGTTTGTGTCTCAGAAATAAACAGAATTCTGCACAGTCAGACTTTGTTGTCGCTGAACTTTTATTTATTACATCGTATCCTGGTCGTATTGAACCCTGAACCCCATATCGCGTGTTGAACATATTTTAACTAACGCCCCTCCTGCCATAGGAAACTAGCCAGCTTCCAAGTCGACAAGACCCAGATGGCTCTTTTTCATAAAGCGAACACAGAGTCTCAATTTTAACATCAACATGACGACGGCCAACCTGGAGTCAAATTAAAAACATGCTCTTGCCAGAATTATAAATGTAAGCAGGAAGAATTTGGGAGTCCATCTGTGTAGTTTGCTGGATGTTTTTTAATAGGCGGTAAATGAATGAAATTGTCTTTTAATTGACCCATGAAGTAGTGTAGCTCGCATTTGGCATGCAAGACAGTTTTTCATTTTGGCATTCTCGCCTTTATTTGTCAGTTCAAAGTAGATAGTAGTAGCCGGATTAAAAAAAAAAAAAAGTCATGTTTTCACGGTACACACCTTAGACCACTGAGCCTCCAGGATGCCATGTCTTTCATCTTTTATCGTTTAGAGTCCTTCTTGAACAGTACTGCAGAAACAACTGCCCACTTTTGGGATGAATAAAGTTGAACCAAACCAGTGGTAAAGCCTGGTAATAAGGCTATATATGTGCTTGTGCGTTTGTGTGTGTGTGTGTGTGTGTGTGTGTGTACATGCGCTCGGCTATATACCCTCCTCTCTCAGCCCCAAACTCCCCCAATTACTCAGTATGACTCTTGAAAGAGCCAATTATCCCAAATGACATCTCCATGCGAGATCACACTCTCCTCAGCGACAAAACAGCGGCTGCAGTAATCATAATTATAAACAACATCGCCGCGCAGCATAAGTGCCAGTAATTGCTTTCTCAACCTCCTACCATTGTCGTGAATTGGTGCCGTCGTCGTCGCAGGCTGGCGGCGTTCAAGGACACGAGCAAGAGATTCTCTGATGTATGTAAATCCATTTAACTGCTGTAAACCAGGCGGAGTTCCTGATTTGTCAGGAACGCGATTGGTTTTCACACTGTTGTTCGTCAAGGGGATGAGGATGATTACATTACATCTCGGGCGCTTTGGCCGACGCTGCCGTCCGGAGAGACTCGCGCTAACCTGTTTTACTGTGCAGAGGATATATGAAGAGTTTCGTTTCCAAAGTGAGATTTCAACCGCTGGGGGAAAAAAAAAACCTACACCTACTCTTACAGTATGATTGATAGCATGTGGAATAGGGAATAGGTCCTTGAACGCAACTCTGAAAGGTTACTGACTCCTCCTTCTCATCCAATTAGTTCAGCAGTGTATTAAAGACAGCTGGGATGTGCTGCTGTCTCGTGTGCCTGCCTTGTCCTTAATTACTTACTTACATACTTTACATCAGCTAGACAGACGCTTGGAATTTGCTGCAGCGCGCTTCACAAAAACACACATCCATAACACACGATAATACCACAAAACAAGCCAGCAAACAAACAATAACAAACATCGACAAAACAAGACAAACTAAAGGGTAATGGATAATAAGTAAGGGAGAAAATTACAATTACAATTCATGGACAAAATTTAAGTTAAAGTCCAGTACAATTCAGTAGCCTGGAAAAAAGTGAAGAGTGCATTGGAGAGAGACTAGAGTTTAGCTGAAGTGCTTCAAGTCATTCAGAATACAGACAACAGTTGCGTAGGTGCTTCTTCTCAACCTGGAGGTGCAGATCTGAAGTGACTGAAGTCTTTTCTGTTGGGGGAAAATACTGTTTCACCCTTATGGGTAATGAGCCAAACCCACAGTTCAGATTTCTTGACTCAAAGACAAAAACCTCACCTAATATGGGACACACGGAAACACACGTATGAAGAGCATAAACTATTATTCACCTATAAGAACACTCAAAATCATTTCATAACCATATATAGCACACGTGCACGCATACATGCACTGATTACCTCACCATGGTATGTAGAGAAAAAAAAGGCAACTCTACTCTGAGAACAAAGAACAAAAGAACAGAGTGTGTTATTCATTAAAAAAGACACAGTTTTTATTTTATTTCTGGCATTTCCCTGAGCGGAGGAGTTCAGACAGAGGGTCGGCTGGATGAGAAGAGTCCTTCGGGATTTTCAGTCCATGCGGGTCACTTGTATTTCTGAGAGAGAGAGAGATGGCAGCTTAGTTCCAATGATTTTGGAAGCTGTGTGTACAATCCTGTGCTCATTTCTGCTTAAAGATGTTTGCGATTTTTTTCCGTCTTACTGTAATGTCGTCCCAGACACATTTTTCACATCTGGGAAAAATCTTTCATCGGCAGTCTTTGTTCGTCCAGTGTGACAAAGGTCAAGGACGGCCGATCCACAGACTTGTACGCTCCGACAAAGTTCTCGCATTGTCAGAAATCCAACCAGACATTCATCAGATCAAGATTGACTCTGCTCTAATTATCAATTCTCATACATTTAACGAGTTGACAGCGGTTCGTCTCAGGTCTCTGTCCGGGTCCCCAGGCCAGCATGCAGCGCTGCAAAAAAACATCCATCTTAACAAGTCATTTAGTCTCATATTCGGTTTTCAAATATTATTTTCCTGAAAAATTCTGCCAATCGGGTGCGATAACTCCACTTGTTTCCAATGCGGTTTCACTTGTTTCAGGAGTTCTAGAAATCAGTGTCAATATCTTGAAACAAGTCAGAATAAGTTGATTTGCATTGGAAACAAGTGAGTTTATTGAACCCCACCGGCAGATTTCTTCACTTCTTTGAAGAAAAATTGAATAACAGACTAAATGACTTGATGAGGTCGATGAATCCGGATCACGGCGCCAAATTGTTGTACGGTGATATTGATACCGGAGCGCAGGAACAGACAGGAGTCGATCTGATCAATTAGTAGACGTTTAATGAAGCATCCATGGAGAAAAAAAACATGAACAAAGTCTCTCCCCGTACTGAGAGAGACCTGCGATCTATACAGCGCTCGGTTACATATTGACAGATACTATATCCTTCACATGACAAGGTATGGATCCCGCACGCCTAATTGATTGATGATGCCTGAATGATTGATGCCCCGAGAGGAACGGCCTTGTAGCAGGAGCACCAGGCGCATCCTGAGACTTAGGTCAACTTTGGTCAACTGACACATGAACCGTCGTCGCCCTGGATGATCAGATTGGTCACAGAGGTCCATATATCTATTACACACGCTTGACCACTGACTGAAATCTCACTGACCGTTGTGTAATACTGCATGCAATCCCACACATGGCCAACTCAAAAGGGACTCCCAGGGACTACAGATGGAAATTAGCTTACAGCTATATCTGGCACAATACCGTATTTCCTCTAATAGTGGCCTGTAGTCAATTAAAAGCCGGGTCTCCGATAATGGCCGGGGCCGTGGTCGACACGAACAAATAAAGGCCAGTCTCAAATACAGGCTGGGGGAAAAAACAAAGGAAACAAGACTAGGTCAAAACCTAGTATATGGCTGGACCGTGTCCGTCTCCTCTCTCCGCCGCTGCCTCTCCACCACGCCCACGGCCCGCATTGATCCTCCCGATCCGAGCCCCGGACCCCCGCTGAAATCTCGGCCGGATCACCGGGAACACATCGGCGCCTGGGTTCAGTTAGCTTCAGTTAGCTTCAGCTTACATGCAAACAACGGTGGATACCGGTAAACTCCTG
Organism: Centroberyx gerrardi; assembly: GCF_048128805.1. Classification (NCBI taxonomy): domain Eukaryota; kingdom Metazoa; phylum Chordata; class Actinopteri; order Beryciformes; family Berycidae; genus Centroberyx; species Centroberyx gerrardi. Next base: position 3,093,120 of record NC_136019.1, on the reverse strand, counting down.
GTCCCTGTTATATAATGTAACTGTAGTTTGTAGTAACGTACAAGTGCCACAAGATGGCTCGGCCGGCGGAAGTCTCGTCGATTACCGTAATGCATTGCAGTAACAAAAAAACGTCTACCTAACGTACCCCAACAGAAGCAGATCTGAAAACAAGGAGGCTTCGTACTAAAATATGAGCAAATATACTTATCAAACAGAGGGAATTAGAAATAAAGGCCTGTCTCTAATATAAGCCTGCTTCCAATAAAGGCCTGGTACCCTCTGCAGTTGAGGTAAATAAAGGCCCGGGCCACTATTAGAGGAAATACGGTATATTTATTAAGCATTGTCCCTGTCAAATAAACAAATAAAATAAAAAAAAAGAAAGGCAGGAAGGCACCAGGACAGACTCCTCTTCTCAAGGCAAAACACTGCCGTCGTTACCTCCTCCAGCCAATCCTAATCCTGCTCTTGCTTGTCGGTGCCAATTTGCCGCTAGGTATCTGTAGTCCAATTGTTGTTTATTGCTTTTTTTCCCCAATAACCTTTTCTCCCCACAGCTGCCTCCTGTGTTTAACAATTCTCAATAAATTCATTTTGGATCACGTCTCATGTCAAGTTCTGTAGTCCTTCGTCACAAGCATGTCTCAAAGAACTTTACACAGAATGAGCCTGCTAGATCTAACTGATCGACAATCAATCACAGAACAGGGTGATGTAACACAAACGCGAGGACGCAAATCAAATCATTGATGGCAAGGCGACACCATTCCAAGGTCACCATTCCACCAGATAGCATTGTTATTGATAGAAGAGAACGTAGAGAAGGGATACCATTTAGGAGAGAGAGTTCCTGTTTGGGAGGCCGGATCTACTTTTATTTTTAAATACTAATTTTATGACTCAGAAATGCACAATGAGGACGGACCGATTACTGCTTTATTGTCTTGACAGCAGACTCTGTTGTTGAATCTCTTCACTAACGTGTTAAATGTCAGTTTTCAGGCTATTGTGACGACCTCATTCAAACGCTACAAACTCTAAGTGGAATATTGCTTTAACTCCTTTCACAAAACACCTTTCCACACAATAGGAACTCAATCTTGAGGTGAAGAAATGGGACGGACAGAACAGAATACATTGCCGTTCAATGCAATGCGTCACAATACAGTCAAATACAATACAAGCATTATAACACAAGGCAATACAACACTCTACACTACAGTGGAATACAATGCACCGCAGGATAATACAGTGTAATGCAGTGTAAGTCTAAGTACCTACGCAGGACTGAGTTTATCATATTTGCCCTCTGAGGTAACAAAGTTGTAGAACAAAGGAAATGTAATATCTGGAAGTGCAGCTGAAACAAACATTTGAAATGCTGCTGTGAAGCTGATGTGAGTTTAGCTGGACATGCTACGCTGCTGTGCACTTTATTTTCTGAGTTGGCATTCCCAGACCCGCTGGACTGATCAAACTGGTGATTGTGTTGGACGTTGTCCAACAATGATGTGCAATGTTTTCTGTGCTGCCCCTGCAATGGTATGGTTTTCTATTAGCCTGATTCAGACTCCTGAATCTCGTCCCCTCCACTCTTCAGATTTTGTCGAGCGATTCAGAGAGTCTGGTGTTTCCCTCGTCAACGGCTTGCTCTCGCTAGGAGAAACAATCGAGCCAATCGGCGCCATTGAGGGCGGGACTAAAGTTTGAACTGTTTGTCCAACGGTTTTTCATTGGCGTTTCAGCAGAAACATTTGTTGAAATCACCCTATTAACCAACAGATTGTCTTTGCAAAAACAATGTTTTTGTCAAAATCGATCGACATTCTTGGGAAAGTTGGATGTAGAGGCTGACTGGCTGCAGCATCGGTGTGACTGAAGTAATGTCAAAGTGGCCGGATACATCAGTCACTAGTGATTGGTTCAGATACAGTATGTCACTAGTGATTGGTTCAGATACAGTACGTCACTAGTGATTGGTTCAGATACAGTACGTCACTAGTGATTGGTTCGGGGAAAATCAACCCCCCCCCACACAGAAAACGGCTAACATGGAGGAAATCTCAGGTTGAATAATGGAGTGGGAACCAAATGGACATTAAGTCTGAATATCAGTATTCTATGGTACTGTATGGAATAGTATGGGCTGGTATAGTATTCTGTGGTGTATAGTATTATATAGCAATATATGGCATAGTATTGTACAGTATTCTATTGTACAGTATTCTATATGTGGTGTATTGTATAGCATTCTGTAGTATTCTATGATACATTACAGTGTTCTCTGATATAGTGTAGTATTCTGTAGTGTGGTGCCATATTGTATAGTGCAGTATAGTATTGGATGGTAAGGTGTTGTGTTTGTGTTGTCTTCCTCTTGTCAGCCGAGTGTTTGAAAACTTCAAAATGTTTGCAGCAAGTCTGATGTGTCCTGTTGGAAACTAAATCACAAGGTGAGAGGGACACACATACACACACACACACACACACACACACACACACACACACACACACACACACACACACACACACACACACACACACACGCACACACAGTGACCTGCGATGTCAGAAAAAAAGGTTTCAATTTCAAAGTGTTGCCAGTTGTGTGGATGTCTTTCATTTCGCCCTCTTCTCATTTCTCAGCAGGTCAAAGTTGCCATTTCACAGCCAAACTCCCCTCCCTGCTGCTGCTGCTGATGACTTCACACAACCAACCCGCCCATATCTGATGAAGACCCAGCAACCACTCAAAAGTGAGAAAACACCCATTAACTGGGATTTATGAGGAAAGTTCCCAGGGAGAGATCCTCATATTCCACTGATCTTCTTTCCTCACGGCTCTCCGTTTCCTCCACTGGAGGAATGTTGCTGACATCCAATCATTCAACTTTCCAATCATCGCGCTCACAGTTCAGATATATCAACTCCTCCACACCTCAGTTCTGTGAGGGGTGGGGGCAACTTAAATACTAAAATAATAAAATGTGGTGAAATGTGTGGTGAATAATGTGGTGAAAATGCAGAATTTGAGAATTTGAAAAATTCAGTGATAAACTGTCAACTTAATTAAAATAGATAGATTAAAATAGAGGTGATTTGATAAAAAACATATTTTCATCATTTATCAACACTTTGTGTCATTCATTATTTATCATTTAAACAACAAAATTATCATTTAAGGTGAGCAACCTCTAGTCCTTAGAAGGGTGGAAGCAAGAAAAACTAAATGCCAAATAGTGCTGCCACTAATGATTATTCTATTGATTCTTTTTTCGATTACTCAATTAACCATTTAGTCTATAAAATGTAAAGAATAATGACAAATGCCCATCACAAGTAAAGTGATTCTTCAAATGTCTTACTTAGTCAGACCAGCAGCCAAAAAAACCCCCAAAGTATACATTTTCTAATGATATGAAACAGAGAAAAGCAGCAAATCTTAGCATTTGTGAAGCTGTGAACAGCAAATGTTTAGTAGTTTTACTTGATAAATGACTACGATTAATCAATTATCAAATTGATTGACTAATCAATGAATCGACTGTTTCAGCACTGCTGCCAAATGTAGAGGTGATGGAAATGAATGTGAACTGAAAAGCAGTCTGATGAAACTGCATGTGAATTCAAAGAGAGTGATAAATTCAAAAGCGATTTGATTTGCTTTCACATTTTCCTTTCGTTCATCACCTCTCGCTTTTTGGTTTCTGTTTTTATCATTTCATTTTTGTCATTTCCGCCCCTCGCACAGCTCGCTCGTCTTCTCCAGCCCGTCATCCCGTCCCCCTCGTCGCCTCCCGCCCCTCCACCCGGCTCGCAGCGGCGTCTCCTCCCTGCCGTCCCCTCTGCCTCTATCAGATCCAGTCCAGCGCCGGTGCCTCCGCTCCGCCTCGAACCTTCACTCCGCCGCGTCAAACGTGACGCACGGGCATCGCGTCGCTCTGCACCTTGCGTCACATTTTTTTTTTTTTTTATCTCATTCGTAACTAATGGAAACCAGAGAACTAATCATCCAGCTCAGTCAGGAACACACTTGATTGCTTTTTCAATTTAATACGCAACTGCTCAAAACTCATAGCTGTGTTTATGCAAATCCTTTGGATGTGTTACATTTTAGGGTTTTGATTGATGCCGTTTTCCAGAGAGAATTACATTGATCAACATTTACATGGATCAAACTGTACTGACCTTTTATCCAGGATGAGGTTGATTGTGCAATGATGCTCTTTATTAGCACCACCCCACTTCACACTCATACAGTCACGCACGTTCAATCAAGCACAAATAAGCCCCCCCCCCCCACACACACACACACACACACACACACACATCCCGACTCCCATGGGTGCTTACCAAACAGAGCCAAGCAGACACACACACACACATCCTCCCAATGATGACACAATCACATATTGATGGATTGATTATATATCAGCGTCTTGCACTCAAGGTGTCTGTTTGCTTACAAGCCACATCAATACATCACACTGCAATTCATGTGTAACAAACATATTCCTAATTAAATTCAGGTAAAACACAAAAACACATAGTATTGACCAGAAGAAGGAACGCTCCATGGGCTTCACACTGGAGATGCTCATTGGAAATATGGGAGAGGAAAAAAGAAACAAAAATCAAAGGCGCTCTCCTCTGTATAAAGTTAAAAAGCCTTTATTATTCTTTTTCATGTTAAGATGTTAAACGCACCCTGAAGAAGGCGTGCATTCTCTAACATTTTAACATGAAATAGCCAAGAATAATAAAGGCTTTTTAACTTTATACAGAGGAGAGTGCCTTGGATATTTTCTTCTTTTTTCCCTCTACAAAAAGCAGCATATTATCGTTTTTCCCTTTGCTTCACAGATACATTTTGCACCCAAAGAATCCACCTTCACTGAAGCGTATCTCAAGTCTTTCATAATCATTTAACCAGAAAGAAATTAGCGTAAATAGAAGTCTTTTTTAGCTAGAAAGCACACTTCTCAGCTCATCACACAAGGACAGTAGAACATAAAATGAATCTAATGATATATCAGGAAGATTCGGGCTTGTTCTGATGCAGCTGACTGAACTTTCTGACCTGAATGAGCAGAGAGAGATCTTTAGCTCTCACAAGACATAATCTGGTACTCTATTATCAACCCACTCTAATTATCTTTTCACTTCCCTCCTCTTCAGGGAGAGGTCAGAGGTCAGCTATTAGAGCAGCGCCTCTGGAGCTCGCAGGGATTCATTTTTTTGCTCAAGGACTCTTCAGCCTGGTGAATGCTTCCCGACAAGGAGGCTTGAACCTTGCTTGTCCATCTGAAGGGCGGTCTGCCTATTCATCACTCCCTCCTGCCCCCGATATGAACTGGGAAAGGTGCTGAAATGGCCGGGAAATTAACCCAAGTCATCTGCTTGGAAGGCAGCTGTGCTCACCATCGTTCAGACAATGATTTACTGTCACAAAACATGATGAACCGATGTGAAATACACCGGAGAGAGAATCTGGCTTCACCAACCTCAAGCTAACCCTCAAATGCCACTAAATGTGTCGCTCTAGCAACTCCACAAGTACCGTATTCATCAGTACACAGAATTATAGCTTTAATTTGTTTTTGCTGTGTGCACAAGTGTAAACAAAAGCTGTCCTGAAACAAACGAGAATACACCGGCAAGCTACAGCCGAACACTTAGGGAACTTTAAGGTACGGTAGACCCTTTTCACACTTCTGGATTCTACCCAACGAAAGTCGTCATAGTAGGGAAACTGAGCAGCAATGGTGGCGTTTATGAGTGAGAATAATGCGTCCGTGGAAGACACACCTTGAGTATTTTCGTCCTCTTTGCGATATCAACTAGATTTCTCAACAAAAGACAAAGTTCTTTTGGTGGACTGGTTTTCGATCACAGAGAGGACGAAGCTTGGCGAGCGCTACAAGCTCTTCTTTGAGAACTACCTCCGTGACTACGAAGATAAACGATCTTTCGTCTAGTTACCTGACACTTGTTGATAACGTGACATGTCAAGCTTTGTCCTCTGTAATCGAAAACTGGTCCACCAAAAGAACGATGTCTTTTGTTGAGAAATCTAGTAGATGTCGCAATGAGGACGAAAATGCTTGAGGGTGTTGGTGTTGCATCGCGGCTGACAACCACGGTTCAATTCCCAGCGGCTGACATACACATTCACTCTCATTTAGTACATCCAAATAATGAGAAATAAAGTTGATATTGGTTGTTTTCTGGTGCATTGGCTCCGTCAATCCTGTTCACTTGGCCTACACTTCAAAAAGCACATAATAGACCCTTTTCTCACTTCTGGATTCTACGCAACGAAAGTCATCATAGTAGGGAAACTCAGCAGCAATGGTAGCGTTTATGAATGAGAATGATGCGTCCATGGAAGACACACCTCAAGCATTTTCGTCCTCATTGCGACATCTACCAGATTTCTCAACAAAAGACATTGCTCTTTTGGTGGACCAGTTTTCGATTACAGAGGACAAAGCTTGACATGTAACGTTATCAACAAGCGTCAGGTAACTAGACGAGAGATTGTTTATCTTCATAGTCACGGAGGTAGTTCTCAAAGAAGAGCTTGTAGCGCTCGTCAAGCTTCGTCCTCTCTGTGATCGAAAACTGGTCCACCAAAAGAACTTCATCTTTTGTTGAGAAATCTGGTCATATCGCAAAGAGGACGAAAATACTCAAGGTGTGTCTTCCATGGACGCATCATTCTCATTCATAAACGCTACCATTGCTGCTGAGTTTCCCTACTATGACGACTTTCGTTGCGTAGAATCCAGAAGTGAGAAAAGGGTCTATTATGTGCTTTTTGAAGTGTAGGCCAAGTGAACAGGATTGACGGAGCCAATGCACCAGCAAACAACCGATATCAACTTTATTTCTCATTATTTGGATGTACTAAATGAGAGTGAATGTGCGCGTCAGCCGCTGGGAATTGAACCGTGCTCGTCTTCACGTTTCTATCGGCCGCGATGCAACACCAACGCAGCGTGGGCAGCGCAGCAGTTTTCATTGATTTAAAGGAAGAATTCCCTCAGTGGCTGAAGGCTGTAGTGGAGCTCGAGGGTAAGAAACTACAGCAGCAGCAGAGATACGTTTATTTCTTTTTTTAATCTCAGTTTATCGGGGAAAAGTGGACTGTAGTCCTGTAGTTTCACAGCAAAGCCCTGCTTCACATTCATACAGTTCCACACATTCACACCGGGGAGCGGCCCAGTATAGCACAGTTTCTACTGCTGGACTCTGAGCGGCTCAGTCAGACGGGCTAAGCGTCTTGCTCCAGCACACTTCAGTGGCTTCGTCTACAGATGGGAAAGCATTTAATCCTCTCTCCTCTCCCCTCTACGTTTCTCACATACGTGGACGATGGTAGCCTGAGGCCGACGGCAACACTGATCCATCAGAAAGCAGACAGAATTATTGACGGATAGATTTCTCTCTGTCCGTTGGGCTGTTTTGTTGTTGTTTGTTGTTTACTTCATAGAAAAAAGACGATACAGTATAAATTAAATAAGACACTGCCATGGAAACCCTACAATCATGCTGTGGAAGAAAACTCAGAGACAAGAGAGTGGCAGTTTGGGAGCCAAGGAACTCAAAATCTGGATAATTGCACAGTTTTATAGTGTTGAATATTCATGATTATGTTAATACAGAGAATATAATAAAGGTATATAATAAATGGTCAAAAGGTATAAGGTCATATGAACAAGACTGAACAACCAAAGATAAAAGATAATGTATTCTAGCTTCTTGACTTCTGCCAGAAGACAAGTTATTTTGTCAATGTTTCTATGAGATTTGGGCATTGGAACATTCCAGGCTCACAGTTCAGTGAGAAACACACAAGATGTTACTGTAGAGTTTAATCTTATAATGATGAAGCAGATTCAGTATTCTGGAGTTTTAAGCACTTAAGGTGCAAATATGGGTCAAAGGTCACATATGAAGCGAGCATATAGGAATGTTGCTTAGTAGAGGTACTTTTCCATTTCTTCCTCAACAGTCCCAAGTTGTACTCGACTTTCTCCATTGTATCTTTGTTTTGGTCATTTCCTTTGTCTCTATGTTCTCCACTATTTTTTTCCAAAACAAAGTAGGAACACTTCTGATTGGTTAAACGGACGGTGACACCTCTGTCCGTCCAGAGAAAGTTTAATTGGGTTGAACTTCTGTCTGTCAAAACAGATGGAGCGTCTTCAGTCCTGTCCGGACAACAGACAGCTCTCAGTGGAAATGAATTGAAATGAATGGAGACGGACATACACAACTGATCAGTCGTTGGAGAAGCATCTTGTGATGAGTCACTGGTTTGAATCCCAGTGAAGAATCTCTGCTAGTAAATGAATGAGAAACGTCATCCCTTCCATCAACATCTACCACCGAAGGACCCTTGAGCAAATCACCTAATCCCTAAGTGCTGCAGTGTTTCTGCTCAGTGGACAGCAGTAGAAGACAGTGGTTCTACTGGGCAGCTCCAGGGTGGAATATGTGTGGAAACTGTGAATGTGAAGCAGAGGAGCATTTTAACTTTTTAGTGCACATACAGTTATCTGCTGCAGCCTGCGTCGAGCTGTACAGCAGTGAAACAGGCCTGCAGGCCATCTGCTTCACACAGATCATCTCAGTGGTAAATATACTGCTGACAAGCAAACTGTTTGATACATTCAACACTCTTCCTCTCCCTCATCTTCCTCTGCTCGCACTAAGTTGCTCTCATCGGAAAAAAAATCCCTCCCATTGAAAGAAGAGCGTACATGCTCAGCAAAACCTTCCTTGGAGAAATGAAAGTTAAAGCTGCAATAGGCAAGATGTTAATGTAAAAATACACTTGTCTTAGTCTAAATCACAATGTGGGGCTCCAGCAGAGAAAAGCACCTAGGGCTGCACGATATTAACAAATAATCATATTACGATTATTTTGCTGAATATTGCAATTGCGATATAAAATGCAATACAGTATACAGACAGATTTTTCAGCAAACAAGAAACCTATTAATCAAAAACTGAGTTGTTGCACCACCTCCACCCCACCAGATATTGAGAAGAAGAAATTTAGGGGGCGTCCTGGTGCTTAGTGGTCTAAGGTACGTACCATGTAAATGTGACATCCTGGGTTTGAGTCCGACTGAGGACCTTTGACCCATATCTCCTCCCTCTCCCAATCTTTCCTGTCTGTCTCTGCTTTCAACTGTGGAATAAAGGCAAAAACACCCAAAAAATTATCTTAAAAAAAAGAAGAAATTTAGGCCCAAAGATTTATTTGTGTTGAACTCCTGTTTGTGTTGAACAGTTACCTCTAGCTGCCACTTGGAGCCCAAACATGGAAAATTGGCTGGTGCAACTTTAACAAAATAACAATACATTAAAATAACAATAAATAAAAAGGATATATTCTACATCATGTCTGTGTGTGTGACCCTGTGTATTCAGGCCTAAATTGCCTGAAATTGGCTTTTCAATGATATGCGGGACGTTTTGGGGTGTAAACCATTTCCTGTGGGTGTGGCCGGTGGGTGTGGCCTGTGGGTGTGGCCGGTGATGAGCTGGTTGTGACTATCAAGGTGAGGCTAGCAGCCACAGAGCAGGAAAGTCACAACCGCAACAAGAACGCAGGAAAACAGTCAGAAAAGCAAGAACGTTCGATCAGACAAGATCCTTTCAAAAACACAGGTGAACATCTGCGTTGATTTTCCACGCTGGCGCCATCTGATGGAGACGAGAAGGGCTGAGAAGTGACGGCGAGGTGTTTGCTACATGTCCGACATGATCTCATAAAAAGTCGTGAAACGAGCACAGACTCTGAAACGCAGATCTACGTGCTGTGGACACAAATTATGCGAAAATCACGTTCCTCCATCACAAATTGAATTCTTTGACAAAAACACAAATTGGACTTGGCATTTTCAGCTAAAGGTTGACTAACGGTTCAGTTTAGGCAATTAAAACAACTTGGTTAAGGTCTGGGAAAGGCTTTGGTCGGTTAAATAAGAAAAAACTTGCGCTAAAAATTTAAATTTGACTCGCAGTAGAAATTTCCTTCATACAAGCTGCGACTTGAACTCCGGTCTCTGGCATTGAAGTCAAACATGTGCCGCCAACACGTAATTTGCTGTTAACAAGTCGTGTTCGCTTCACATTCTTGTGTGACATCAGGTTGTACGTGTCTTAAGTAGCTAGATTTTCCCAGAATTCATCAGAGGGCTTGTCAAGATGAAAGAGAAGTGCTGAGGCGTGTGACCTCGCTCAACTGAGGGAGAAGATGGCAGAATTTGCAAATACACTTAGCTGCCTCTGGGCAGGGAGTTGCATATTGTAAGAACTTCTCTTCTCAATCTATTTGTCTTTTTTCTCCTCTATCCTCTCTTCTCTCTCTCTCTCTCTCTCTCTCTCTCTCTCTCTCTCTCTCTCTCTCTCTCTCTCTCTCTCTGCCAGCTGTCATCATCTGCAGCGCGTCTCTGTGTTTTTAATCCTGGGCCAGCTGAATTCAAGTGTGCGGTGTTATGACTGGCAGGCCCATTACAGCAAGCGCCGCCGAGGGTTCAAACACTGACGAGCGAAGAAACGGCTGCTGCTGCTGCTGCTGCTGCTGCTGCTGCTGCGGTGACAAATATAGACCATGGACACATCAAAAAGTTCTACACGGTGTGATTGGGGAGAGAGAGACAGTGTGAGTGTGTGTGTGAGTGTGTGTGTGAAAGAGAAATGGACGAGTGTGTACTGTATGTGCGAGTTAGAGGACGTTAGTGTGTGTCTTTGTGTGTGTTTGAAAGAGACAGGGAGAGTGTGTATGTGCGAGTTAGAGGATGTTGGCATGCGTGTGTGTGTGTGTGTGAGTAAGAGAAAAGATTGAGTATGTGTGTGAGTGTATGAGTGTGTGTGCTTACTTACTTGTGTATGCGAGGCAGAGTTTTATAACAACCGTTAGAAATGAGATGCTGTCCGACGGACTAATAGATATTAAAATATGAGAAAAGTTCTCAGTTTGAGGACAAGTGAGAATTTGTATGATCTATGTTATGTAAGTGTGTGTGTGTGTGTGTGTGTGTGTGTGTGTGTGTGTTGGCTAGATGAAGCCTTAAGTCTGCTATTCACACTCTGTTGGTCGTCCTGACAAGAGTAATCTGTCTTCTGATGGGACCTTCAGTTCTGGAGCGCGTCCAACTTCCCATGATGTTCTTCTTTTTCCACTTTCTACGACGCTAAGACAAAACTTTGAGGAAAGAACGATAAATGTTTTAAAAGTCTCAAGGTGTATTTTGTGTCTCGGTACAGTTTCAGAGCAGAGGGAGCCGGAGTTAATGAACGTGAGCTCAGAGAAGTGTGAAGAAGTTTCTCAGAAGGAACTTTTAGGACAGAACTTCAAGGGAACTTTGAAGGAACTTTCACAACAGGACTTGAAGGGGCAGGACTTTAAAAATGCAACTTTTATATAATGTACAACATGTACAACTTCTGCAATACAACTTTCAGGGGTAGAACTTTTACAAGAACTAGAACTTAATGGGTGTGTGTGTCTGTGTGTGTGTGTGTGAGTGAAAGAGACAGGGAAGAGTGTGTACTGTATGCGTGAGTTAGAGGATGTTAGTGTGTGTGTATGTACTGTATGTGTGTGTGTGTGTGAGTAAGAGAAAAAGACTGAGTATGCGTGTGAGTGTATTGAACTTCAAGGGAACTTTAAAGAAAGAAAGAACTTTAAAAATGCAACTTTGATATAATGTACAACTTTTTTGATAGAATGTACAGCATGCACAACTTCTGCAATACAACTTTCAGGGGTAGAACTTTTACAATAGAACTTAATGTGTGTGTGTGTGTGTGTGTGTGTGTGTGTGTGAAAGAGACAGGGAAGAGTGTGCACTGTATGCGTGAGTTAGAGGATCTTAGTGTGTGTGTATGTACTGTATGTGTGTGTGTGTGTGAGTAAGAGAAAAAGACTGAGTATACGTGTGAGTGTATTGAACTTGAAGGGAACTTTAAAGGAACTTTCACAACAGGACTTGAAGGGGCAGGACTTTAAAAATGCAACTTTGATATAATGTACACCTTTTTTGATAGAAAGTGCAACAGCATGCACAACTTTTGCAATACAACTTTCAGAGGTAGAACGTTTACAATAGAACTTCATGAAGAAGACATTTTTAAATTCACATTTCCCAATAGAACTTAAAGAGGAACTCTAACAACAGAATTTGAATAAAATTATGGGGTAGAATTTTTTCAATAGAACTTTAAGGAGTGTAACTTTTGCAATGTAACTTTATACACTTTATATACTTACGACTAAGTTTCATACAAAGTACTGTTTTAATTTTATTAATGTGTTGGGACTGCGGCGGCTGGACGGGACTCTGCTGTCAAAAAGGTCAGAATATAAAAAAGTGCCTAGCAGGGTTCAGATTCGGGGCTTTAGCAGAGTTTCAGGACAGCAGCAGCTCTGACAAACTTCAACATGCTACAAGTTTACTAACATAACTTTTAAGAGGCTGGAGCAAATACAGTACATACACACACACACACACACACACACAAACACACACAGTGATTTCCCTGTTACATAGCAGTGCCACGATCTGACTCCTATTTTGGGAATAAATTACATTTATGCACCCCTACCCACAGAAAGCAGAATAATTACAGCGTCTGCGTGTGTGACAGAGAGAGAGAGTGTGTGTGTGTGTGTGTGTGTGTGTTGTACAGTAACATAATTAATTTAACACCGTGTCTGTGCTCATCTCACTGACAACAGAGAGAGGCTGTTAGTGTGTGGGAGAGAGATTAAGAGAGAGAGAGAGGAAGACAGAGAGACTGATTGAGACACAGAGAGACAGAGAGAGACAGATGCTAAATGACAGAGCTGCTGATCGATTGACGTGCTTCTTAACAGCCTTTGATCTCGCCAAGATGGTGTCGTAAATAGCCCTTTTAACACGGTCGGACACACGCTGTTAAAACATCTACGGCGGTGCAGCAGAAGTCCATTTGGAGAACGGTTAGCGACGGTTGTGAGACACACCGCCGTGTTGGAGGAGCGACAACAAAGGCAGAGGCTGTAGTTATTACTGAAGTTACTTCTTCTTCCTCTCTGACAAAGAAAGAAAATGCCTCATCTCTGTGCAGCGGTAGGATGTTCGAAATATACTGAAAGAGGTGGGAAAGGTCAGGGAGTAACAGTAACACTAGTGTCGAGGCTCCGCAGTTGCATCACAAATCTCCTAGCAACTACAGCTGACCCCATCATGGAGGTCCACTGGGGAATTGGCTGTATGCCCATAGCTAAATGTATACTGTATATACTGTAGATATATCAACCAGGCTAGATATGTGAAAAAGATCGTTATGGTGTGGGCACAGGTCAATGAAGGTCACCTTGACACAGTAAACTGTCTTGTCTTTAGTCTCTACTCCAAAACACTCTGAGTTGTAGCTTGAGAAGAGTCAGCTCAGTTAACCTGAACAAACTGTTAGCTAGCTAACTAGCCAGCAAACACACTGATGTTAATGTGAACATGCTAATGCTAGCTGCTACTAGCTACGTTAGCTAGTGTGCTAATCAGATGTGTTAACAACAAGACAGCGATGTTAGCTGACCAGATACTATGGTTAGCTAGCTAACAAGCTGACATTATCTAAACACTAAATCAATCAGATGGATCAGTGATGAAATGATCAGTTCAGTCAGAAACAGACAGAAATTAACCGTCTGATCAATTCTGTTGAGACGGACAAGTTGTAGGTTTAGAAATGCAATCTGTTCATATTGTTGCCCAAGAGCTGAGGATCTCCAATATGGCCGCCGAAGAGTGTGTTAGCCTATGTCACCTGAATTAAGGCCCTTGATAATTTCACTATTATTTCACTATCATTGGATTTGAAGAAGAGGCTTCACTCTCCTCGCTTTTATCTCCCACCGACAGCAGAAACATTCACTCAGTTCTGTACCAAATCATATTCAACCGCATAAATCTGAGACAAAATTCTATCAAATGGGGGTCTAACATGGGAGTCCTTGACATGAAAACATTTGTGCACATCCTGAACGCACTGCTGACTTTATCCTCAGTGGCACTTCTTGCCGAGCAAGATAGACACACACACACACACACACACACACACACACACACACAGACACACACATTACTCTGGCATGCCAAGACCACCCTCCACACTTCATTTCACTTTGAATTAGCGCCCTGGCAGCACAGACACAACACACGCTTTCACGCATACGCACACATTCCCACACACACACACACAAAACAAACTCACGCATGCACACACACACACACACACACACACACACCCACACACATTCCAACTCACACACACATTACGTACTGGGAATACAAACTCATACACACAAAATACACATGCAATACACTCGACACAGCATGCAGCACACTCATGCATGCACACACACACACAGAACAGAAACTCAAACTCCCGCAGACACAACACAAACACACACACTCATGCATGCACACACACATACACACACATGAGAGAGCGCTCTGGACAGGAAACAGTCATTCTGACCAACACTCACACATGACTGGTTCGTGTAAAATGCAGTTTGCGTGATCCAGAGCAGGGAAGGACAGTAACTTGTTCATCAGCCGGTCACAGTGGCTGCTGGACTCTGGATTCCTGTTTCATCAGCCAGTTTAAGTGGTTTTTGATTGGTATTTTATTGATCGCTTTACCCTAAGATCCCACAAAATGCGTCACTGACAGCGTTCGCATCAATGTGTCGTTCGAACTGCTCCACAGGGGGCTTTTATTTTGAAAGATCAGCAGAGAGGAAAAGCTTCTGTACCATATTCATCAATATGTGGAAGTATAGCTTTGGTATTTGCACCGATGTAAATAAAGTCAGTTTAAAAAATGCACAGTCCTTTTTAATTGAACATCTTTTGTGGATTGCCATTCATTTAATAATTTTTTACGAGTCAGTACACCAGAAAACAACCAATATCAACTTTACTTATCGTTTTTTTTCAATACAACATATGAGGATGAACGCACATGTCAGCCATCGGCAATTGAATCTCAGCATATTTTGAGCTTGGACTCTTCCATCGGACACGTTACAACGCAAACATCAACGCAGCAGTGGAGCAGCTGTCATTGATTTCAGAGGAAGCGTTCCCTCTGATGCCCGACGGCTGTTGTGGAGGGAGAGCGACTCTTGACCCCCTCCTCAGGGAGGTCAGAGGTCAGGCTCAGCTGCAGAACAGAGCCTCCGGAGCTGGTAGGGCTTCAGGGTCTCGCTAAAGGACAGTACAGCCAGGCGGGATGCTTGTGCTCATGGTGGCCTGAGCCCAAGTCCTCCGGTTGAAGAATGATCTCTCTAGTCGCTCCACCCCCATGCTGCCCACATTTAGCATCGTGTGTTAATGGAACATAGATTGATTTCTGCCAAACTGGCTAAAAGAACTGATTGATTTACCAGCCGCAGCCTGGGCTGGAGTTAACTTTTAGCCCGGATTCAAAGTTGCCTAAAGTTCAGAGCGGGCTTGTGAGCAGAAAGCTTCTGGATCAAATCCCCTGAACCAGCTGGGAAGACCTGGGTGGGGAAAATGAACACATAAGGCAGCGGCCACACTGATGCACCAGAAAACAGACAGAATTATTGATGATAGATGTGTGTGTGTTTGTTGTTTGGGTTTGTTCTGAGCGTCAACATGGCGGCGAGGCAGAAGAACAGGAAGCTTTGCTCATAACGGAGCTGCTTCATAGAAACAAGAAGAAACAGACTCTACTGTATAAACTCAATAAGAAACCGAGCTGGAAAACCTCCAGTCATCCCAACGCTCCACCACGCTTTCTCTGGTTTCTCTTTGTTTCGGTCGGACCGTCGGCTCTGTGTTCGCCACTAGCTTTTATAAAACAAACGTAGGAACGCCGCCGATTGGCTGAACAGACGGTGACGAAACAGAAAAAAAGTTCAGCTGGTTGAACTTTCTGTCCGTCAGATGGAAATCTGACAGACGGAGCGTCGTCAGTCCCGTCTGACAACAGACCGCTCTCATAGAAAATGAATTAAAATGAACAGAAATGGACAGACGGATCAGTGTGGCTGTGGCCTGACACTCTCCCCTCCACAACAACTGCTTAGACGCCCTTGAGCAAGGCACTGAACCCCCAGTTGTTCCAGTAGAGCTGCTGAGTGTCCACCAGTAACAGACTGTGTTTGTACTGGGCAGCTCCCAGTGGGAATGTGTGGAACTGAGTGATTGTGAAGCAGGTTGTTGCTGATAAAGAGCATGAGCACCCAGCAGTCCTTTCCTGGATAAATAAAGGATTTAAAAAAGGATATTTCTCGCGCCCACCTCGTGATTCAGAACCCATATTGTGGAAAAACCTAGTCTCACTCCATGCCTGAATGCTTTATATCTGCTGGTCTGCACAAAACTCAGTTATGATTAAAGGAGACGGCGAACGCATTACATTTGATTGGCAGCTGGTAAGTTCACATCGCATGATACATGGCATGTCAGCCACAGAAATTAGATTTTTGTTCACCATGATATATTTCTCCGCTGTTTCTTGTATGATGAAGACAAATCGCCTTTGCGCATGATTGGCACTTATTTACCTCACAGAACAATTCATCCAGTCAGGTTGAAATAATTATTTATTTTGTTTACATGAAGTGCATTTGCTGGAGTGTACTGGCTGTACTGTGCTGCTTTACTGGGGTAAATAAATAAATAAATAAAGGACAATGCTGTGTAGAAATGTTGTTTTTCAAAAGGCCTATACATCCATTTTCCATCCATTTTCTATGCA
>NC_136019.1:3063835-3071335 GCF_048128805.1 Centroberyx gerrardi | reverse complement strand
AACCGATCACCGTCCTAACGAAGCGCGCGCGACAGAGGGAGAGAGAGAGAGAGAGAGAGGTCAGTGTGTCAGTCACTCACACGCACACGCGCGCGCGCACTATTTACATGGACACACTGAAGACACATATAGATCTATACATACAGAAACACAAACAGACTGTAGACAGGCGCGCGCGCACACACGGACACACACACACTACATACACATGGGAGAGAGAGAGAGAGAGAGAGAGAGAGAGAGAGAGAGAGAGAGAGAGAGAGAGAGAGAGAGAGTTCTATTCAATTGAAAGACAGAGAGATGCACAGAGAAATGCGCACGCCAGTGACACACACACACACACACACACAGATTGACACGCACATACGCATACATACATAGACACATGCATGCGTACAGGCGCGCATATCCACACGGAAACACGCATGGACACAGAGAGAAAACCAGAGACAGGCGCTTACACACACACACACACACGCACACACAAACACACACACACACACACAGCGCTTCTCCTCCACTTAACGATAGCGGGAACCGAGGGGCCGGTGTTTAAAAATTAAAGCCATCATTTTCTCCGGTTCCGCGCCGCTCACCCTGTCTCCTCTCCCAACTTTTCCCATGCTGCTTCTGTCCCACGATTGCCTGCCATATAAAATGAATGTGTGTGGTATGTGTGTGTGTGTGTGTGTGTGTGTGTGTGTGGGGGTACATGGGCGTCAATTAGCAAGGTGTGCGCACTTTCCAGGACTCAGCCTCAGTACAATAATCCAGAGTTGATCCTGTAGTTTGTATCGCTGTAACGGAGAGCAAAGATCAAGCAGTAATTACCAGAATTACATTTGGAAGTACTTAAAAAATAGTCACATATCAGAGGATTAATCAGGACCAATGCCTATAACTGCTAATCTTTTATCACACTGACCAAATTATGATAAATAAGATCTTGTCCATCATCAGCTCCGCTTTGTCCCAAGAAATGTAATCTGTACTCGAGGGTTTGGAAGTTTTGGTGGCAAAAGGAGCGTTCTCCAGAGGTTCTTTATAGGTTTGATGGTTCTGCATGGAGTCCATCTATCTATCTATCTATCTATCTATCTATCTATCTATCTATCTGGCAAATCAGTGTAAAGAACCCAGTATGGCTCTAAAAGTTCCTTTGATACTGCCTGTTTGGAGCAGTTCATATGTTCTTATAAGGGTTCTTACGGCACAATAAGAGGTTCTGCTGTGGTACAAGCCTGAAATAATTTTTTTTGGTGCTATATTGAACCCTTTTTGATAAGAGAGTCCAGTGAATGACGCCTCTGAGCCTAAAACGCAGTGCAGCGCCCATCATTACGAGCCAAAACACCTAATGTTTGCATCATGACCTTTATTCTTCTCTATCTTATTATCTGTCCATCTTCTCTCTGTTAATGTAGCAAAAATCAGACAACTGCAGGCTACTATGTGCATAGATTGCCTGAAAAATTGTCATGCTGTATTAGGTTGTATTGTAATGAAATGATCAATTATAGAATTTGTCAGATGTGTAAATTGTAAATGTGTTATTTCTCTGTTTGTTTTCCCCTGGCAAGTTAATGTTAGGTGACAAATGAAAGGTTTCATTCCAAAAAAAAAAAAAATTCCTATATTATCAGCTGTGGAAAATAATCTGTCACCAGTTCATTCCTCAGTGTTCTCAGATGTTTGCTGATCAATATTTAAAAAATACAGGTGATTACGTCATCTAAAACGTTGATATTTTCCCAATAAAGAGCTCAAAAAAGAGTCGATGTCACACTTTTCAAACTGCGAATATCTCATTTTGGGAAGGAACTCTCAGACTATGGGACACCTCATTAACTATGCATACTGTCGACCAATCAGAGCATTTATTAAAACCTGGGCGTAGGTGACATCATTTACACCAGGAAGTAGGTTGGAATTCTAAAGTGCGTTCGGAATGGTTCACTCACTCACTCACTCACTCACTCACTCACTGTTCCCTATGGAGTGTTTGTCATGTAGTGAACTATATGGGTTTCGGACACTACAGTCCTTGTAGTGTCCCGGGTAGGTGGAGTCGCCACGAGATATAAAAATGGGCTACACCCTACAGTAAACATCATCAAAAATGCGTCACATATTTGTGACGCTCCAGCATCTCATAAACAAACCAAGCATCATGACAGCAGGTTGAAATGTACTCAGGTAGTAGCGATTTTGCAGTTTTGAACATTAAATTACAAAATTGCTTGGCAAACAATAACCTAAGCTAGGCTAAGCTCACAAGCTAGCGACTAGCGCTATTCATATTACCTCCTGTATTGGCAGCTAACAGCTAGCTAGCTGACCTGCTGATTCCTGGAGCTGTTTTGCTTCTCAGACACAAACGGAGGCGAACTTTAACTCGAGTGAGGTGTCTAAGACGTGTTTTGTTGATTCGCCGACGCTGTCAACTGGTAAATACACCATCTTCTATTAGCTAACATGTTAGCTAGCTTAAAGGTAAAAGGTAAACTCTATTAGCTTTCTGCATCTGGACGCTTCTTCTTCTTCTTCTTCTTCGGTAAGACACGATCGCATTGTATTGCAGTATACAGCAGAAATGACATTGTTACATTGGTGCATTGTCTGTTCACTACAGTTTGCAGTGCATTGTGGGTATTTTAAAGTGAACTATAGAGTGAATCAAATTAAGAAGAGAGTTTGGACACTAGTACAAAATGGCGGACACACTTCGAACAGAGCTGAAATGTTTGATTCTGTTGGCGACCAGAGAGAGGGTTTTTCACATTTCCACAATGCTGACAGTTAGAATAATTTGCATAACTTCACATTAACAGACCCGTGGTTAAATTATACCATAAAATTGAGAAATTCAAATTCTCTCTGCACTGAACCTTTAATGTTCTATCATCACTGTTCACATTACTGCTAGTTGTACCCAGGCGGAAGCGGGGGGGGGGGGTTGGGTGTCAACAGGATGAGTGCTGGCAGTGGGGATCGAACCTGCGGGCCTGCTGTCCCGCAGCACAGCGCTGATGCTAATTCCACGCTGGCTGTGCGTGGCGAGCGGCGGCGGCGGCGGCGGCTGTCGTCACGCCGCGCGGGCCGGAGCCGCTCCGCTCCGCTCCGCAGACGCCTGGAACCGACAACTGGATCCGTTCTCGCCGTTACATAATCACAACAGCCTGCAGCTTTCCGACCGCGGCGGCGGGTTTGGTGCCAATCATCATTTAATGGCCCCCTGACTGAGAGAGTGCTGCACACACACACACACACACACACACACACACACACACTGAAGGGTGCATACATGGAAACAAACACGCCGATACATAGCTTACATGAGCAAACACACACACACACACACACACACACACACACACACACACACACACACACACTGAAGGGTGCATACATGGAAACAAACACGCCGATACATAGCTTACATGAGCAAACACACACACACACACACACACACACACACACACACACACACACACACACACTGAAGGGTGCATACATGGAAACAAACACGCCGATACATAGCTTACATGAGCACACACACACACACACACACACAGGATTCAGGATGTAGAAATACAAAGCGGAGTATGTTGTTTCCTCTCTCTCTCTCTCTCTCTCTCTCTTTCTTTCTCTCTCTTTCTTTCTTTCTTTCTCTCTCTCTCTCTCTCTCTCTCTCTCTCTCCTCTCTCTCTCTCTCTCTCTCTCTCTCTCTCTCTCTCTCTCTCTCTCCCCCTTGGACTCTCTCTCTCTCCCTCTCTCTCTCTCTCTGTCTCTATCTCCCCTCCTTGGTCTCTCTGTCTTTTTATTCTCTGTTTTTTTTCTTGTCTGTCTCTCTCTCTCTCTCTGTCTCTCTGTTTTATCAATTTCTTGTTCTGTCTCTCTCTCTCTCCATTTCTCTCCCTTTGTCTCTCTCTTTTTTCCTGTCTGTCTCTCTCTTCTCCTCTCTCCCCCCCTCTGTCTGTCTCTCTCTCCCTCTCTCTCTTCCCCTCCTTCTCTATCTCTCTCTCTCTCTTTCTCTCTCTCTCTCTCTCTCCTCTGTCTCTCTCTTTCTTCCCCCACCCTCTGTCTCTCTCTCCTTCTCTCTCTTCCCCTCCTTCTCTGTCTATCTCTCTCGCTCTTTCTTTCTCCTGCACCTCTGTCTATTTCTCTTCCCCCGTCTCTCTCTCTCTCTCTCTCTCTCTCTCTCTCTCTCTCTGTCCTAATGAGTGTACCAAGGCTGCAGATGTTGGGCAATTAAAGTCATAGGGTACAGTGCAGGCTGTTTATCTCACAGCCACACACACACACACACACACAGCCACACACACACACACACACACACACACACACACACACTGATCTAATGGCTGCTGGGAGCTGATGAGTTAAATCTACTATATATTTAAATGTGCTACAGGGACGAAAACATAAACAGATTTCTCTCTTTCTCTCTCTCTTTCTCACCGCCTTCACTTCCTCTCTTCCATCCCTTCTCCTCTTTCTCTCTCTCTCTTTCTATCCATCTTTCTCTCTCTTTCCTTCTCTCCTCGCCCTTTTCTATCTCTCTCACTCCCCCCCTTGTCTTTCTTTCTCATCACTTTCTCTCTTCCCTCCCTTCTCCTCTCCCTCCCTCTCTCACTTTCTGTCCATCTGTCTCTCTCTCTCTCTCTCTCTCTCTCTCTCTCTCTCTCTCTCTCTCTCTCTCTCTCTCTCTCTCTCTCCAGTTTTCATCCTGCGTTACTGGCATGACATTTACAGTAAATCCGTCTCTGTTGCCACAGGATACAGAAGGGCAAAATAATAATACACTACAGCAAAGAAAAAAAAAAGAGAAACATCAGATAACAGCAATAAAAGTTAAAGAATATACAGGAGTTTGTTTAATGCCTTCCGGTGTCGTCCGATGTTTGTATGAATAGATTTATGTGAGAAACTGTGTGTGTGTGTGTGTGTGTGTGTGTGTGTGTGTGTGTGTGTGTGCTGTAATATTTTCTCTCTGCTCAGTTCAGTTCAGTTCAGTTCAGTTCAATCTGCTTTATTGTGTGAATGTGAGCTAAACATGTTGCTAAATCCCTTCTCTTTCTCCCTCTCTGCCCTCTTCTCTCTCCATCTGTCTCTATTGCTTCTCTCTCTCTCTCTCTCTCTCTCTCTCTCTGTTACTGTCTCTCTATCTGCCTGCCAGTCTGTCTCTACATCTCTCTCCCTCTCTCTAACTCTCTTTCTTTCTGTCTATTTCACTCTCTCTCTCTCTTTCTGTTTTGCTGTCTCTCTCTTTCTCTTTCCGTCTGTTTCACCGTCTCTCTCTTTGTCTGTTTCATTGTCTCTTTCTGTCTGTTTCGCTGTCTCCCTTCTCTCTCTCCCTCTCTCTCTCTCTGCCTTCCTTTATCTTTGCTGCCCTCCAACTGTCTACACCGCATGTCCTCGAGGTCCCTTTTTCTCTAAATGAACACGCACACACACACACACACACACACACACACACACACGGCCTCGGAGGTATGTGGGACAGTGATGTGCAGTCTGGGTCTGGAGCCTGTGGGACTGCAGAGGCTCTGGGGAGGAGAGGAGGGTTCATGTGGGGCGAGACCAAGACTCACCGTGTGTCACAGTTAAAGGTGCTGCGCGTCGCATTTTACAACGTCATTATGTCATCGTCAGATTCATTGTGACATCAGGGATGAGATGGAAGAACAGAACCTCTTCCTGTTTTGTGCCGTAAAGCGATCCAGCAGATTTCCCTCCAGATCCACCAGGTGGAGAAACTATGGAGGATAATTATACTAATGTCTCTAAATTAATGTGGTAATTATTTATTGATGTTAAAATGCTACAAGTAACACCTTTAAGGTAGTGGTTCATTTCATTTACAAAACCGTTTCAACCAGTTAATTAACGGGTCAAAGATTAATTCCAACTGTGTGTATTCACTGCAAAAACTGACAGACTTGTTAGGTTATTTTTTTATCTTGTATCCAGACTTATCAAGCTTTATTTTGACTTTTTCTTCAGGAGAATGTAACTTGTTTCAGGACATTTTCTTGGTAAAAGTGAAATTGTCTCGGAGAAAGTTTCTTGTTTTTCCAGATTTTCTTCATTGTTTTATGATGATTTCTTGAAAGAAAGAAGTCATATTGGCATGAATCAAGTGAAATTTACTGAAAGCAGCAAGATTATGTGCCAGTGCAGAGAGATAATTTGACTAAAAATATCATGAAAGAAGCTGATAGGTCTGGAAACAAGTCAAATCACTTGACTTGGCATTTTTTGCAGTGTAGTTGTGTTTTATTGGTTGCAACTCTTGTGTCAACCAGGGAGCCAGTTAGTGATTGTTTTTGTTTTTTCTCCCATTTGTTGTTCTTATGAATTCATACAGCGATGCAGAAAACTTCTCGGTCACAACACATTGCCTTGGTAACTGTTGTAGAAAAGCCATAATATCCTTGAGGACGTTGCTTGCAGGGATTATGGGTAATACTTCAGTGCTGCTGCGGGTCTCGGGCTGCAGCTCATATCTAACCACGTCACGGCCGCACCTGTAATTGCACAATCGTCCCGAATGTTGCGACGGTAATCCAATTGTCAGTCCAATCATCGCTAGCCGCTGTACGGAATATAAAGCTGAGGATCGTAAATCTTCATCATGTGCATTTACATTTGGAAATTTAACTGACGTTCTTATCCAGAGCAATTTACAACGAGTCAAACACTAGAATAAAATTTCAATCCTAGATCCCAAGATTACAAACAACTGATAGGAGCCTGACAAAGTTCTATTATAGAAAAGGGGCAAGATAAAACTAAAAGATTGGAGGACATGAGGTCACCGGTTCAAATCCTTCACTGGGAAAGTCTGTTGTCAAGCTCGAGCAAAGTTCAGAAGACTGAGGTTGAACTGGGACGTCCCAGGTGTGGATGATTGATTGATTTTATGAGGAATTTAAAAGCACAACAACTCAAACACATGACACAAAATCCCAGAGGATAGCACTTAAAAGCATTACTAAAACCACTTATTTCCAAAGTGGTCCTCGATGGAAACAAACAAACACAGTACATAAAAACAAACAAATCGATGGAAACAAACAAATTACAAGATAAACCTACTAGCCCCCCTTGCCACCCCTCGCCCATGGTTCACACTCCCTCCCTTAAAAGTGACCCATCAACACTCCCCACAAAGCCGCCTTAACTTTTGTTTTAAATTGCCTTTGTTTGACTTAATTAATATGCAGGGGCAGGTTGTTCCATAAGGAGATCCCAGTATAGAAAAATGAGCTTCTTGCTATTTTACCTTTAACACGAGGAACACTGCATGACATTAATGCTTGCTCTTGTGTTGCAAACTGTTTAAATGTGAAGCAGGACGGTGCTGAAAAAGAGCGTCGTGCTCAGCAAACTTAACCTGGATGAATAACGGTAAAAAACAACTTCTGAAACTATAAAAAATCTCTCATCTTTGTGTTTCTGTATGGGACAACAGGGGGGGGGGGGGGAGCATACAGG
>NC_136019.1:3026335-3053835 GCF_048128805.1 Centroberyx gerrardi | reverse complement strand
GCTCGGCGCCTACCTGCTCAATCTGGATCACACCTTCAGCTCGGCGCCTCAGATGGAAGTCCCGCTTCGCCTTGTTCGGTTTGTCAGTTCGTTTCCATCCGAACTCGACAAAAGGGAAGCTGACAGGTTCAGTTCCCACAACAGGCAGGACGTCCGTCAGCAGCTACGTGTCTTTTCAGAGCGTCCTTGAGCAAAAACGGCGAATGCTCTTCCTTCTCTGTCTCTGGATAAGAAGCAGCAGCTAAATGTCTTAAAGGGATAGCCGACTAAAATATGCAACTAGCGGTCCCATATGGTGTAAAGCAGGACTCCCCTTCCCTCTGTGATGATAAAGGAGTTGGACGGTCTATCTAAACATGGTGAAAGTATCAAAACTAAATCCACACAATCCACATTAGAAAAGCGAGCCTCTAAACGAGCCGTTTGGACTTCCGTAACTTTGTGGCATCACAAAGGTTCGCTCATTATCATTTCTGTAAGAAATAATAGACTAACAAAGTGTTTTTTTCAAAGCGGTCGAGCGGTCGTCATCGTTTATTACCGGAGAGTTTTCCCTACCTGTAGCCGCCGGGCCGCGGCGTCTCACGTTTCACTCTCGAAACGGTTAGCCAATCGGAACAGAGGGGTCGTTAATATTAATGAGCCTTAAAGACACGGCGACAGAAACAGCCTGTTCTTGGTAAGGCTCAGAGAGATGCTGGAAAATGAACGTGGAGAAATGGATTGAGAGTGTTTTTGGTGCATGACACCACACACACAGCTTTGAATGGACCTCAAGACACAAAATAAAACACTGGAGAGTGGAGAATATGGGACCTTTAAAATGTTTTTTTAGTCATTGTTGGTGTAAAAAACAACAGGAAACTGCAAGAATCTGAAGTAGTTTCAATGCGGAGAGAAGCAGATCGGCTGATTTCTCCGTTTTGCTGCGGATTAAAAACGACTTTCACACGTCAGAGTGGGAAATCCAATCAGAAGTCGACCTCAACACACACCGCTCTCTCCAGTCTACAGTGAACCTTTATCAAGTTTGGTCGCTAAGGAACTGCTGCCCTCTCTTTCTCTCTCTCTCTCTCTCTCTCTCTCTCTCTCTCTCTCAATTCAATTCAATTTCAATTCAATGAGCTTACATGACATACATGTGTATGTATTGCCAAAGCATACAACAACAAAACAACAAATACAACAAAATGTAAGACAAGATGAAGCATGAATTATACAACAGATCAGAGTGTTTTTACACTGAATAACTACGACAACGATCATAGTTACTTTTACACTACTGCACATATAATTACTAATTATTATAATACACTCTCTCTCTCTCTGTCTCTCTCTCTCTCTCTCTCTCTCTCTCCAGTGTAGAGTGTACACACACACACACACACACACACACACACACAGACATATACTTACTGGCAGAGGTCTTAGGTGAAGGCTTAATGAGTTACTAATTATTATAATACCCTCTCTCTCTCTCTCTCTCTCTCTCTCTCTCTCTCTCTCTCTCTCTCTCTCTCTCTCGCTCTCTCTCTCTCTCTCTCTCCAGTGTAGAGTGAAGCTCGCTCGCCCAGCAGCTCTCTGAACTGTGTCACTATAGAAAATGCAGCAGCCAAAACTTCCGTTTTATTACAGTTGCTGAATGTTAGGACCGCTCGGCTCTTGGTGGAGGACGAACACACCGTCTCTTTAAGGTTATATTTGCCAATCCTGCGTGCCGAGAAAATTTCCTGCCAGTAAAAATACTCTAAAATACTTAATTTGGGCAAACAGGATGAATCTACAGCGTCTCTATCAGCGGGGACGGGACGCTCTTCTGTATTACAGCCCCACTTTGTGATTTAGGCTTAAAATATTGAGCAAATAACACAAGTCTTTAGTTGCATTGGATGAGTGTCAGCTAAACGGCTCAAACGTTCGACATGCTCTTCCTCATACTCACTCTCTCTCTCTCTCTCTCTGTCGCTCGCTCTTCCCTCTAATGCTTTCTCTCTCTCTCTCTCTCCCTCCATTTAGCTACGCATCGCCGTCCGCTGATTTATTCATCACTCCATTTTCTCACTTGACTGTCACTTGCAGCACCTCTATTTCTGGACTCGTCCCGGGGAGAGCGAGCAGGAGGAGGCAGACGCGTGTTTTCTCTGCCCGCTCTGTGTTTGTGAGCGTGTGGAAACACACTGCGGCGGCGATGAGACATCAGAGCGCCGTCTGTAGTTCAAACTCATCAAGGTCTCGGTGCTAAACGTACAGTAAAAATCTTCCTCAAATCTCTGGGACTAATAATCAGGATTAATACACTTAATTATGGGATTCAGTGTATTTTACATTTACACTTCAGCACTGCAAAAGATCATTATTGAGTCCTAAACTGGTAAATTTCTTAAAATAAGTGAAAAAAATCTGCCAGTGGGCTTACATAAATTCACTTGTTTCCAATGCAAATCAACTTTTTTCAAGAATTTAGTAGAATTAAGTGTCACTTTCTTGATAGTAGTGCAGCGATCTGCCTTATTCTGACCGATATTGACACTCATTTCTAGAAAACTCCTGAAACAAGTGAAGCTGCATTGGAAACGAGTGGAGTTATCTCTCCTCACTGCAGAATGTTTCTCTTGGTTTAAGAGAAATAAGATTTGAAGGCTGAATATGAGACTAAATGACTTAAGTTAAGATTGGCGTTTTTTTGCAGTGAGACATTTAGCTGATACACTTATCCAGAGAGATTTTACAATTTTTTTGAGCAGGTTGGGGTTGAGTGTCTCGCTCATGGACGCTTTGGCAGGACACATGATGGCTCCTGTTGTGGGGAATCGAACCTGTGACCTTCAGGTTATGGGACCTGAAATACTGATATGGAGTCTCTCTATCCACTAGGTCACAGCTGTTGTTCATAAAAACTATAGTTTGTAAAATATCGGTCAGAGAGAAGGATGCTTCGATCACCAGCTGTTTGAAAGCGATGTGTCTTGCCACCAATATTCATGGTATCCTATGCTCTTCAAGTTACAAGACAGCTACTCTAACCACTACTTTTCTCCTTTTACACAGTTAAATATTATTAAAAATGAAGTTCTTTGCTTGTGTGAGAGAGTTCAACAGAGAGAAGGAAGTCATGAAAAAGCTTCTCAGAAATCACCACAGCTCAAAAGAAGGACTTCAACTCCTGTAGAAATAGAGTGAAGAAAGTAAACTACACAGAAAACGTTTTTCTGTGTGCTCCAGAATCAAGTTCACTGTCTTCACCCCGTCTCTACACAGAGAAAGGGAAGCTCTGGTCCGTCTGTCACATCGCTCCGGCACTGATTGCCTCCCTCTAACTGGGCAGATCAGCGGTCCTCAGTCTCAGATCTCTGATGGTTTTATCTAATCAGGACATGATTTATACCTGGGATGCAAGGTGAATCCAATGAATGAACCTGGCAGGGTGGAAGAGTCTGCAGTGATTGGAGAGCGATCCGATCCACATAGAAATCAGGTGTAAATGCAGCCGAGACGCGTCGGCAAGAAGGAGGAAGACCCCGTGGCTGCGTTCAGAATGGTTCACTCCTTCACTCACTGTTCCCTATGCAGTGTTTATCATAATAGTGAACTATATGTGCAACGACTGACTACGTTTCCGACGCTACATTACACATCGTTGATTCAAAAATAATGTGCTGGACATTCGTGTGACGAACGCTCCAGCTTCTCATAAACAAACCAAGCATCATGACAGCCGGTTGAAATGTACTCAGTATCGATTTTAGGAAGTTTTGAACATTAAATTAAAAATTCTAATCATGTGCAAGTGTGGTTTTGTCAACTAAGCTGCTGTCTGCTAATGGTAGCAAGCTGTTTTGGTTTGGGAAACAATAAGCTGGTGAGCTAACGTTAGCTAGCTGACAAGCTAGCGACTTCCTAGCTACTCTTCTTGTGGTGTACAGGAGAAATTGCAGGGTACATCGTCTGTTCACTACAATTTGCAGTGCATTGTGGGTATTTTATAGTGCACTATATAGTGAATCAAATTAACTGTTGAGAATTTGGACACTAGTAGGCTACAGAATGGTGGACACACTGTATAGTGCACTATTTCTGTAATAGGAAACGGTTTCGAGCAGAGCTCATGAAACAGCATCTTTACTTCCTTGATTTGATGTATTTCCTGTTGAAACAGGATGTTGGGGCGGGACATAATGCAGTGAGGGATCAATCAAAAGTCTAAACCAATGGAATATGAGTCAGGGAGAGAAAGGCAGTTTGATTTGATGGGAGGGGTGGAGGGGCGGGACTGTTGGTTTTATTGGTTGGAATTTAAATGTCTGCCTCCTTGTGCAGAATGAGGTCACCATGAAAGACTTTCCAGGATGTAAAAGTAATGAGAGTTCATTTCACGGGGACTTTGGACCACATCTAGAAGTGGCTTGAGACTTGGCTAAGTGGAAATGGAAATGTTTCTCTTCAAACCGCACATGTATCTCTCCACTCCTCCCAGAACGCTTCGTCCCCACCCGGAAAGAGAAGCGGTTTTTATTTTGACCTGAGCGGACAGGAAGGAAGCTTAATTCACCATGATGTGACGAGACTCTGTGCAGATGAGACGGATGTTGACTGTCATTGTGGACGGAATTTGCATATAGCGAGGGAAAGTGTCGGGGGAGGAGGAGGAGGGCGACTGGATTTGTATCCGGCTGCTGAAGATGCATTTTTAATAACAAATGTAAATGTAATGTGGATAAACTGCATCCGGATACAATCTGGATGAAGTCGGCTCCGCCCAGGATCAAAATGAACACATATGTTATGAAAAATTAAGGCGTATGTTATGTTTCTTCACTCTCTCTCTCAGAGTTTAAAGTGGTGATCTAACTACACGCTTCTTCTTCTTCTTCTGGGTAAAATGCTTCACTTCCTGTGCACCAGAGGATTTCTCCCGGGAAAAAGCTGCCAGACACCGGCTGTTTAGAACAAACTGGATATACACTACCAGTCAAAAGTTTGGACACAGACATTTTTCTTTATTTTTTACTATTTTCCGCATTTTAGAATAACAGTAAAGACATCAAAACTATGAAATAACACAAATGGAATTATGCAGCGGCCAAAAAAAGTGTTAAACAAATCAAAACTATCTTATATTTTAGATTCTTTAAAGCAGCCGCCCTTTGCCTTGATGGAAAGGCAAAGGCTTTGGAAAGAAGTTCATACATAGGACCAACTTCACTGTTTATATTTGTCTAAGAAACTAATTTCAAGCATTTAAGCAGAAGACTTTAGATCAGAATGGCTTTAAGAGAACTGTTATATCAGGAAAACACACATTTATTTATATGAAAATGCAGAAAATGGTTTATTACTTAAATTGAAGCAGCTTCATTCTGCCTATCCCCAAAATGAAGCCGGCATTTGAAAAACACCGACTCGCTCATCCCCTCTGAGGATGAAATCCGTCCTCATTAATGAAATATTGAGCAGTAATTAGTTTTCAGAATGGAAACGGTGTTTTTGGAATGCAAGCCGTCGTTTTGCCTTTTGGTTATTTGGTGAGAGGAACTTTGCAGCGAGCCGGTGTAATCCCTGCTGACTCAGGCATCAGGGATCACTGCAAACCCTCGTCCGCGATCAATTCTTAATTAGCGGGATAATGTTATTTTTTAAAATTTAATTAGGCGGTGGGGACTGATGGCTGCTGCTGCGTGTTGTCCCGCTTCTCGCCAAATGTGATCTTGGAAATTATGATTTCTTTGTCTTGTTTTCTAGCCTCTCTCTCTCTCTCTCTCTCTCTCTCTCTCTCTCTCTCTCTCTCTCTCTCTCTCTCTCTCTCTCTCTCTCTCTCTCTCATTTCTTCTCTCTCTCTCTCATTTCTTCTCTCTCTCTCTCATTTCTTCTCTCTCTCTCTCTCTCCCTCATTTCTTCTCTCTCTCTCTCTCTCTCATTTCTTCTCTCTTTCTCTCTCTCTCTCTCTCATTTCTTCTTTCTCTCTCTCTCTCTCCCTCATTTCCTCTCTCTCTCTCTCTCTCTCTCATTTCTTCTTTCTCTCTCTCTCTCGCTCATTTCTTCTCTCTCTCTCTCATTTCTTCTTTCTCTCTCTCTCTCTCTCTCTCGCTCATTTCTTCTCTCTCTCTCTCTCATTTCTTCTGTCTCTCTCTCCCTCATTTCTTCTCTCTCTCTCTCTCTCTCATTTCTTCTTTCTCTCTCTCTCTCTCCCTCATTTCCTCTCTCTCTCTCTCTCTCTCTCTCTCTCTCTCTCCCTCATTTCTTCTTTCTCTCTTTCCCTTTCCAACACTCTTTTAATTCAGTGAACAATAAATCATTAAAGTAGTAAATGCAACAATAAACAGTCAACAGATGTATCTAAACACATACATTTTACAATCTCAAAACAGTGTTGGTCACAATGTTTTTTTCAGTTCTCCATTTTTTTTCTGTCTCTCTGTGTGTCGGCCATCTTTCTTCTCTCTCTGTTCTGCACATTCAGTCGACTGGAGGATTAGTGCCATGAAAAATCATCTTAAAGGAAATCAAAGAGCGGTGTTAGTGAGAGAGAGCAGACAGCAGGTTGTGGAGGAGCGACTCGGCTGGTTTCTCCGATCAGTTCCTCCTCTCTGGGTGAAGTTTTGCTAATCAGTGAAATCACCTGCTGTCTTCGGTTGGAAGCGACCAATCAGCCAAGTTGAGGTCACCAGACCGTGCGGTTAAGCCGTAATGTGGGATTGATTCAGTGTTCGCCCTGTAGAGGA
This sequence comes from Centroberyx gerrardi, assembly GCF_048128805.1. Classification (NCBI taxonomy): domain Eukaryota; kingdom Metazoa; phylum Chordata; class Actinopteri; order Beryciformes; family Berycidae; genus Centroberyx; species Centroberyx gerrardi. The sequence goes on along the minus strand of NC_136019.1, from coordinate 3,047,116 downwards.
GCTCCTACACTGCAGAAAATCACAAGTTGTAAAGTGATTTTATCTTGTTTCCAGACCTATCAGCTTATTTCATGATATTTTTAGTCAAATTCTCTCAGTGCACTGGCAGATAATCTGCTGGTTTCAGTAAATTTCACTTGATTCATGTCAGTATGACTTCTTTCAAGAAATCATCATAAAACAATGATTTTTTTTGTGTGAAATCATCTCACTGCACTGGCAGATAATTTTACTGGTTTCAACAAATTTGACTTTTTTTTTGAGGAGAAAGTAACTTGTTTCAGGACATTTAGTGAAATTGTCTTGGAGAAAGTTTCTTGTTTCCAGATTTTCTTCATTGTTTTATGATGATTTCTTGAAAGAAGTCATATTGGCATGAATCAAGTGACATGTATCTGCCAGTGCAGTGAGATAATTTCACTAAAAATATCATGAAATAAGCTAAATAGGTCTGGAGACAAGATAAAATCACTGGACAACTTGTCATTTTTTGCAGTGTAGCTGTGCAGGTAAAATAATGAAAGTGACTGGTGCATTCTGGGATCTGCCAAATAATCATTTCAGACTAAATGTGACTATGCAGTGATGTCATCTCTTCAAATTCAGTTTTTTTTATGATCAAATCTCAGATATCACATAAAAAAGACGAGTGTAACCTTGGCCTTGGACTCCTGTCCTCGCTGCTGTGACTGATGCCAGCACAAATCCAAGCAGAGAAATTGAATGAGAGATTCTCTCCTCCCTCAACAAGGTACTTAGCTCCCAATGGCTCCAGTGGGAAGATTATGATAGAAGATTATGGTTTCACTGGCCGACTCCCAGGTGTGTTTTTATGTAAAACGACAGGAAAATGAAACGGGACCGAGCTGAGAACGATGGCGTGCGCTCAGTCAGCTCTCCCTGGATGAATAAAGGTTACAGCCTACGGACTATAAATTAGATTTTTCGATTCAACCGGGGAACGTTTCATTTCCGGCGGCTGGAGGGTGACAGAGTTTACTGTCGCTTCCGTCCGACTCTCCTCTCCTCGCTCCAGTTCCCGCTCCGCCGGGAGAAGCGAGCCGACGCACGGCGCCGCGCTCGATGCATCGCCGCAGGCAGCGAGTTACCGCTGTTGTCCAGAGCTGTTTGTCAGTTATGACTCGACACGACACGGGGGGGCTTTCAAGGCGACATCGTCTATAAAAATGAGAGTTATGCTGCTTTAAAAATGATACATACGCACTTTAGGAACAAAAATGCATTACCTGGCTGCAGATCACCGTCTAGTGTCTTTACAATATAGAGCAGCGGTGGAAAAAGTCCTCAAACTCTTTACTGAAGTAAAAGCAGCAACACCATAATGGAAAAATACTTAATTAGTAGAAAGTCTCACAGAATGGAAATACTCAAGTAAAGTGTCAGTACCTCAAAATCGCACTTAAGTACAGTACTTGAGTAAATGTACTTAAGTTACTTTCCACCTCTGATACAGAGCATCCAGGTGGTAAAAGTCTTATAATTTGTGTCAACTAGAGACTTCAGTTATTTAGTATCCTTTATAATTTGTTTCTATTTTGCTCCAACAATCACTTTATAAGATTAACTGCCACTTTTTTCAAAAGGCGGATATTTAATTTAGGAACAAATCTCTTATGTTCTACTATAAAGTGAAACTTTCCCATTAGGTTTAGTAGCATAACTGGCTCACTTTACTCTAAACAATAAACCATAAATACATGGGGGGTTAATATTATTATAAAAACAATTTCCTTGATTTAAAAAAACGTACAACACTGGTTTGTATAGAAATTGAATCTAGGAAAAGTTCTAGAGGGACATTTTGAAAGATATTTCAGTTGGAAATGGCCATCAGTGCACAGTTTGGCCTTTCTAGTGTTCAGCAAACATATCGATCTGTCATCAGCGCTCTCCGTTCCCCTATCGATCGTGTTTTTAAAAAATCTCATCACCTGCCCAAGTCGTTAAGTCGTTGCTGTTGGTAGTTTTAATGCTTTTAGTGTTTTACATGTTTTCTGTTGCCTTCTGCAAACTACAAGCCTTCTTCTCCTGCCTCCCCTTTAATTATACTTTACTTTTATTGTTTTTGCCTCTTACCAGTCGGTCATTGTAAGTAGGAATCTGTTCTTAAGTGACTTGCCTGGTTAAATAAAGTGATCCACTCCTCTGTCCTCCCGGTGCAGAAACATTACGGCCGTCTGCTACTATGGAGCAGTATAAATGTTATTATACTTATTGCCACTTTAAAAGGCTTTATCCTCATCTAACCTGCATCATTTGGAAACCACTCAGTATGATGTGTACTATAGACTGAAATTATGAAGATGCATGTGGGCCTAACAGGAAGGTAAACTGTGTGCAGCCGGCTTTACGCTTCGCTACATCTTGAGTGTATGGAACAGGTTCAGCTGTGCGTCCCTCTGCACAGCCTGGATCAATCAGCCAATTAATTAATGAGTCAGTTAGCCGCCCAGTTAGTCAGTCAATTAGCCAACCACTTAGTCAGTCAATTAGCCAACCAATTAGCCAGTCACTTAACCATCTACTTATTCTGCACTGCAAAAAATCTCCATCTTAAGAAGTCGTTCAGTCTGCTAGATCCCACTTTTCTTAAAACAAGTGAGAAACTCTGCCAATGGCGTTGGATAAATTCACTTGTTTCCAATGCTAATTTAGTAGAATCAAGTTTGAATTTTTTTTTTTTTGATTTTTTGCATTGATCTGCCTTTTTCTGTTTTGATTCAGGATATTCACACTCATTTCTGGAAAATTCCTGAAACAAGTGAAGCCGCATTGGAGGGAATCTCACGCCACTGGCAGAATTTTCCTCTTGGTTTAAGAAAAATAAGGTTTGCAGGTCGAATATGAGACTAAATGACTTTGCAGTGTGTTTAGCTTATATCTCCACCCTGCCACTCACAAACACTGCTGACAGACTGGAGGAGGACTGGGGAACATCCACTTTACGCTCTGGACTCTCGCTCTCTGTCTGTTCTGTCTTATCTACTTTGCCGCCGCTTTGTTCTGCAGGCGTTAGAAAGTCCGGCACCGCTTGATCCCAATGAACAAAATCAAAGTGCTTGTTTGTCCCGCCGGACGGCCTCAGGACGGAGCAACAGCACTTTGTGGCTTTTACACTGAATTGAGAATAACAGCAGCGGAGACGGGAGGAGTTTATTAACCTTGACTGTTGTTTGGGTCAGAAGATTCTATGCAAATGCCTCTTCTAACCTGTTTTACGTCTTTATTTATGCCATTCCCTAGTGTGGATATATTGCGCAGTGCTGTGTGTGTGTGTGTGTGTGTTGTGCCTCTTGACGTTTTACAATAACTCAGGCTCTTTGGTTTGACTAATCAGTTTGTCCAGAATGAGGAAAAAAATAGTGAGCCGTCGTCCGGAGAGACAGATCCAGAAAGACTTCAGCTGCTGAATGAAAATGAAGTAACTAAAACTAAAGCTGTGTGCAGAGTGTTGGCATTAGAAGTTCCTCTGTACCAGCTATAATACTTAAAAAGTTAAAAAGTTTTAGCCTAAAGTTTTCTGCACCAGATGGGTGAGAAAACACAATGAGTGCCAGAATATTTAGACAATTACAGGAAAGTTTATTTGGCAGATTGGACTTTTACTTATACAAACCTTTCTTGGAGGCAGAGCGGCTCTGGAGGCAGAAATAATCTCATTGGTTGAGTTAAACCTCAGTAGGCGGAGCCAAAGAACCACAGCTTTCCTGGTTAAGACCCAAGAACTTTGTCGCATGTCATCCCTCTCCCAGTCTGTCCTGTCTCTCTCAAACTCTGAACTTTCTAATGAATCAGATAAAACAGGACATTTCTTAGTCTTTCAGATGACTTTATTGAGGTATTTCTCAAGGAAGAGAAAGGCAGAGGAGGAGGAGGAGGAGGAGGAGGAGGAGGAGGAGGAGGAGGAGGAGGAGAGGTAAAGTTGGACAAGTAGGCTATAGGGTTGAGTAAAGTTAGATCTGCTAAAGGTGATTTATATTCTCCTCAGTCTGGAGAGCTGCAGTGTGGCAGAATGAGCTCACAGCAGCGGTGATGATATCTCGCTAGTTACAAACTAGCAGGCTAATTTTGTTTGTAGGTCTAAATTCACACTGAATAATTAGGTACCCCTCTTAACCTTTGTGAATTATGATTATTATTGTTATTCACAGAGCCAGACAGTGGTAGGACAAGGGGAGGAAATGGAAGGATAAGAGGGGGATACCGCCCTTTTATTTTGGTTTTTAAATTGGTCTTTAATTCGATTCCAGGAGGCATCAGAAAGCTCTTAAAAAGTCTTAAGTTTGGCTTTCTGAAACCTGCAGCAACCACTCCCACTCCCACTTTTACATTTTCAATATTGTTTAACCAAATATATGAAAAGCAAATGTTGAGTCAGCATTGTTCGCAAAAAAAATTTCCACTAGGTTTTAGTTGTTGCTGTCAAATTCTTCCTTCTTGTGTTTGTTCCCTGGTTTCAGGCCGTTTTCTTGTCCTTACAGTAAAGTCAGTGGCACAACAAATAGACTGTGCATACCCACATAGCCTACATACATACATATACATATGCAATGTAAGGGATGTTAAAAGTTAATTGTTTTCAAAATATAAGGGTACAGTAGTTGGGCCGAAGATGTTTGGACAAAGCCGAAACTTAAGACATGCAGTCTCATTACGCAGCAGTTTGCACCTGAACCGTCTGTTACTCCCAATCTAACGGAAGATAAAACATCATTATGTGCACAGTTGAGATCAGGCACATTACCCCTCGGTGCTGAAGCTGGACGATACGTAACACCCCTGAGGAAGAGCGACTGTGTTTGCTCTGCGTCTTAAATGAGACTGAAAATGAAAGTCGCTTCATGTTTTATTGCCCTTTTGTGAAAAATGATTTGAGAATTAAGTTGTGCGATAAGCTAATTAATTGTGATTCATTTCTGATGGAGGATGGTCAAAGACTTGAATACCGTTTTAGTATGGGCACTTCTTCTTCTGCCCTAAAAGGATCTGGATCTCAGAAACCGTAAGAGCTACAGCAACCAGACTTGGCAGATGCAGCAGATCCAAAGTCTCAGCCGCTACTCAGGCAGCAAAAACCACATGAGTCGGCTGCATGGTGGCGCTGTAACAAGCATTGGACATAGTGCAACAGCTGCCACACCATGTCATATGCACTTGACGCCCCTGATAAAGAACAGAACTTTCTAAACACACGTAGATTTTGATCATGCCAAAGAAAAAATTCACGTAAGAAGAAAATGATGAAAGTCGAAACGTTTGCGGAAACCTTCGTAAGGACACTTAAGATCAAATCTGATCGATGGCTAAGCGTGTTTCATTAATGAGGCTTATTGTCTTTGACTTCATCAGTACTATCATCTGACTCCTCCCACCCCCACTTTTACATTTTCAATATTGTTCAACCAAATAAATGAAAAGCAAATGTTGATTCAGTATTTTTTTCCACTAGGTTTTAGTTGTTACCAAAGACTCTTTCTTTCTGTGTTGTATCAATATTGACATGTAACCAATAGATAAGCAGTAAATATATTCATAAAATTGTACAATTTTATATTACTAAATATAAAATTGTACAATACCAGAAAATTCAGCATAGAAAACAATCGATCTTTATTATCCCCGAGGCTAATATTATCCTCCGACATTGGAGGAGTCGTCAGAGAACTTCTGCAGGCGGCACGATCCAGAGTTGAAGTGGAAGTCCGGGGTGTAGAGGAAGGAGGAAGAAGGCAGAAAGAGGGACGATGGGTGGAAGCGCCCGAGCCACTCGATCCATCATGAGCGTACAGATCGGGGGCAGCAGAGTCCGCTTGAAATAGGGCAGGCCTTGGCTGAAGAAGCAGCTGGTGTCACCTCAGCACAGCGCGCGGCCCTCGGGGATGTAGAAGGCTTCGTCCGCACGCTCCGGTCCCGGGCCGTCCACACAAGTTATGACCATCAGTTGCTGCAGGGATGAAGCCACAACATCGACTTCTGATTTTAGAGGTCATGATAACTGGGGCGTCCTGGAGGCTCGGTAGTATCATGTGTCCGCAATGTCCTGGGTTTGAATCTGGCCTGGGACCTTTGTTGCGTGTCATCCCCCTCTGTCTCTCCCAATCTTTCCTGTCTATCATCTAACATTGCCATTGTCAGCTATCAATTAAAGACAAAAAAAAAAGTCTTTAAAGATTAACCGAACCCCAAACCCAAATCTGTGGTGAAACCTGACATCTAATGGTGAAAAGTAGGGTACTGCACTGGCAATCTGCTATTGGCTGGTCTTTGGTACCTTCTATAGAGTACAACAGGTACAGGTTCACCAAAGATCAGCCAATAGCAGATGGTTAGTTCAGTACCCTACTTTTCACCAGTAGATGTCAGGCTTCACCACAAATTTGGGTTTGACGTTACTGAAAAATGTTTATACCCAAAAATAAAGATGTTTTAAAATGAATCAGTATTGCCACATCACAACCAGTTTATAGATCTTAGCTCTAATGCTAACGATGAACTGGATGGATGAGGATGCAAGCTAGCTAGCCGGCTAACTGCATGTGGTAAATAAACTCACCCAAGGAGCAAAAAAATCACCAGCTACAGTGGGCAGAAAGCTGAGAGAGGTGGATACAACTGACGACTATCCAAGCACAAAGTTGAAGTTGAATAAAGATGAAAACACAAGTCGCAAAGGAAGGGAGAAAGACGTGTTTCCAATAATTGACAGCGGAAGCAGCCATTCAGGTGTGCTTGTACGTCTTTTTGAAGCGAGTCGCCCCGAAATGTGTTTCCCGTATTAGGGTGACTGAAAGAGAACCACCAAACTACGCCATCTTTCCTGGGAATGAAGCTTTCCACTAATCTCATGCATGGGCTGTCTCTCTCTGCTATGTGTTTTATACACAATAGAGATATTTCTGTCAAATGATGTACTTTGGTTTGAGCCAGTTGATGAATTGAAATAAATGGTGGATATATTTTGGAATGAAACTCCAGCAACTCAACATTTAGTAACAGGAGCTCAAGGGTTGGCAGCAGCTTAATGGTTTCCAGTTTGAAGCCGCGGTTCTCATGTCTGGATGTTAGTTTGTCACCAGTTCCCTCTCCTATTTGTGATTTATACTTTTTGTGTTTAGCACAAATTACTGTCAGCAGGATTTCAACCCAAGCCAGGAGAGTTTCTAGTTGAGATTCATGAGATCCAAAATGAGAACCGTCTACCTTTTGAAAAAATTAAAACCTACTCTATCATTTTTAAACTTATAGTAGGTAAATTCAGTTCTTGGTTGATAAAATAACCTCACAGACTGGATCATCTATAGTTCATCTATCATCTATAGTTTAGACATATTGAATCAGCTTCAGGTAAAAGTATTTTCTTTCCAAAATGAGTTTAGAAGATGAAGTCTAAACTTCACCATGTCTTCTCTCTTTGCTGCTTCTCTCTGTGCTTTGATGCTAGTTTTTCCACCATGCCCTCTCTTTTATCTGTAACTTACACATTCCTTTGCTGGTGTGCATACTTCTTTTTTTGTTTTAATGAATATCTGCGCCTTGAACCATCTGAGGACTTACACTGGGAACAGATGACATGTCTTTCAAGCCCGATGTGGCAAACGATTTGAGATCGGTCAGAATCTGCGGTGGTCCAGGATAGTCCAGACTCAAATCTCTCTCCTGTGATCCCAATCGGCAACGTCAACGATTAAATCAAACATGTTCCATTTTATCGGGGCTCGTCTTTGCGTATAATCCTGTGGTGTGCGCTCTTCAAAGACTCAAATCTTAACAGAAAGAGTTTTTTTGCGACGGAAGAGGAGAAAAATACAGAAGTGTGAACACGAGATCCAACGTGCGCAGTGGCTGAGATGGGAAAGAAAAAGAAACCTGAATGTCTTCTCAATCATATGGGCTTCACACGGGCTTAATATGGGCTGCATGTTTGTTTTAGTATGGCGGAAAATATAACGGAAAAATACATTCTCACGATTCTCTTTTTTTTTTACAGTTTTTGATTTGTGCTCCTCAAAGACAGCGGTTGTTATGTGTGTGTGTGTGTGTGTGTGTCAAGAGACTGAAAATCTGCAAATTTCTGTTGTTAAATGTGCGCTGCTCAATCTTTCCATTGTCACTTATGATTGGAAAAATGTTTTAATGTGTCCCCAGCTTTAGTCAAAACCTGGTGAGGAGTTTCGCTCTAAAAATGAGATATCCACCATTTGTAAAAACTCTTAAAAAATGACTTGATAGCACTAAATAAAAACAAATGAAGGTGCTTTTTAAAGGACAGTAGGGAACCTTAGCACTTATGACACATTTACAGAGTGGATCCTCTATACATTTTAGACATATTGAATGATGAATTAATGATTCAGGTGCAGACCCTTGCACTTCGTACAAGAGATTGCTTTTAATATCAAGGAATCAAAGCTTTCTTCTACTGTGGCACTCAGTTTAAATCACTTTGGGTGAGAGCATCGGGTACATTCCTAAAAAAGACTGGATTTTTTTTCCCAGAATAGATCTATAGCATCCCTCCATGTGGTTTCCATGATGGAGGTTTTGACCGCTGCACTCCCACGAAGGCGTCGGCTCTCCTCTCACCTCTGAGTTCCTCCATGTTGGTTTTGGAGAAGTCTCCTCTCTCGCTGATCCTGTCACCGCCGAGCGAGAACATGTGGGAATTAAACGCCCTCAGGCAGCTTGCTCAGTGAATCAGCTCACTGGAGTGTGTGTGTGTGTGTGTGTGTGTGTGAGAGAGAGAGAGAGAGAGAGAGTGTGTGTTGTGTTTGTGCATGTATTCCTGTGTGAGTTTGTGCGACTGTGAGGGCTTGCGAGTGTGTTTGATTTGTTTGTGCATGCGTTGATTCCTGTGTGTGTGTGTGTGTGTGTGTGTGTGCGCTCTTGTTATTTTGTCTCTGTTTGTGAGTATTCATATGCTTGTGTTTGTGTGTGTGTGTGTGTGCGCTTGTGTCGGGTGTGCATGTGTGTTTCGCAATATCCCCCAAGGCCAGATGACTGGCCTACATCACTGAGCTGTGAAATGGAGAGGGTCGCATCTGCCCAGTGTGTGTGTGTGTGTGTTTTAAGAGTGTCTGTGTGTGTGTGTGTGTGTGTGTGTGTGTTAAGATGCTAAGACACAGCTGGTGTGACACTCTCCCACCTGTGAACTGCAGAGTTACACCCCAAGTTTAAAGTGCGAGGCAAAGCACTGCTGCCTGTTCCAGCGGTCTCAGGTCGCCCTAAGGTGTCGACTGAGGTGTTTGGATGGGTGTGTGTGTGTGTGTGTGTGTGTGTGTGTGTGTGTGTGTGTGTGTGTGTGTGTGTGGGGGGGGGGGGGGTCACAACATGTAATGTGAAAAACAGAGAGTACTAGAATGTCCTATAAGTAAAAGTACTGGTGTAAAAATCTCCTTCAGTAAAAGTAATAACTAAATAAGTAAATGCTAATAACTCTTGGTTATTAGCATTTGGTATCATCTCTTTCATCTTTGTGCTACGTGTTTTTCTCTTGTGAAGAACTGAATACTCACAGCCTCTTTGCCACTGGGAGCTTCCCAGTACAACCACAGTCTGTACTGGAACAACTGGGGTTAAAGGATAAGGCCGGTGTTTTTTAATGCATTTCTTACCGTCAACAAATCCTATGAAAATAACAAAATCAACAATGATTTTGTTTTGCCAACAAGTCTCGTCCATGTAGCCGGTGCCCAGTGCAGCCTCATGTCCCAGCAGCCATAGAACTCCATTGTATTAAAAAAACGATTAAAAACACATCAAAGAGCCATGCCGTTGCTCTGGGCAACATATTTCATCATCACGATGCACCGGGCCGGCTGACTTTTTCCTCAAACAACTTAATAAGCCGGCCGTAAACACTTTGCGATCTCAGGAAAGTAGTTCCGTAGCACAGAAAATAGTCCCCGGCGTAATGAAGAATTTGTTCCCATTTGAATTTGATTTGGTAATAACTACAACAGTCTGACTTTTCATGGTAACAGTTAACGATTTTTAAAATGTAAACTATGTCTTTGTGAGCTGTATTTAAAGGTTTTTATCTTACAGTTGGAGCCAATGACTTCCGGGTTGACGGCTAAAAACGGAACGTGGGAAGTCAGAAAGTAACGGGAGTAGAGCAAACGCATTGTTGATTTTGTTATTTTCATAGGATTTGTTGACGGTAAGAAATGCATTAAAAAACACCGGCACTTAGGCACTTAGGCCTTGCTCAAAGGCAGCTTGAGGGTTTATGATATTCGTGCAGTTTGCCAGCCAGTCAGTCCCGGGATTCAAACTTGCAACCTGTGGCTGCCGCCTTATAAGTAGGGCTGCAACTAACGATTATTTTCATTGTCGATTAATCTGTCGATTATTTTCTCGATTAATCGATTAGTTGTTTGGTCTATAAAATGTCAGAAAATGGTGAAAAATGTCGATCAGTGTTTCCCAAAGCCCAAGATGACGTCCTCAAATGTCTTGTTTTGTCCACAACCCAAAGATATTCAGTTTACTGTCACAGAGGAGTAAAGAAACCAGAAAATATTCACATTTAAGAAGCTGGAATCAGAGAATTTTGACTTATTTTTCTTAAAAAATTACTCAAACCGATTAATCGATTATCAAAATAGACAACTAATCGATTAATCGATTAATCGTTGCAGCTCTACTTATAAGCTTTCTTCTGTAACCTTACTGTTCTATTACTTCCAGTTTTGACTGTATTCCTCACCAGTTTGTGTCTTTGTGTGTGTGTGTGTGTCTCCTCTCACCAGGCCGTGTGTGTGTGTGTGTGTGTGTAACATGGCGTCGCCCGCTGGAGACGTATGATCGGACATGGAAGCCATCAGTCAAGCCAACGCCTCGCAGGACGAGCTCCGCCTCTTCGCCCCGTCCGACGACGACCCCGGCGACCCCGGTTACCATGACTACGGCTCCAGCGCCGGGGCCGGCCCCTCCCTGCTGCCCCCGCCCGTCGACTTCGAGGGCGTCAACTTCCCAGAGGATCCCATCAAACTGCTGAGCGTCCAGGTAAAGACGGACGAGCAGCTTTCCCCCCCCTCGACCTTCATCTCTAAAACGGCTCTCAAGCAGCAATTTTATGCTTAAATCTGAGCCGAAGCATTTATTTATGAGAAATTGATCTTGATGCCTGTGGAAAATGGGGTGCGGTGTGTGTGTGTGTGTGTGTGTGTGTGTGTGTGAGAGAAAGAGAGAGAGAGAGAGAGAGAGAGGCTCTTTCAGCTAAAATAGGATAAACAGAGGGTTCTTAATATTGAGGGGGATTGTGGGTAAATGGTACCATAACATAAAATGGGACATACACACACATACACACACACACACACACACACACACACACACTTTTCTCCCTCTTCTCTGTCAATGTCACTCTCTTTTCTCCCCCAATCAGAGTTAGTATTCAGTATAAATCTGAATTTCATATAGATTTAATAAAATAGCTAATGTTAATACTATAACAACCACAATAGTGTAAAGTATTACAGAACATTTACTAACTTAAGTAATACCCAAGAACTACAATTAAATATTTAACATGCAATTCAAATGACAAATCTTCAGCAACTACCAGGTTTACTCTTCATAACCATTTCATTGCTTAGGTTGCAATACTTTTTTTTTCCTGCTTACAGTTTTAAATGTAGGACTTTCACTTGAGTTATACTGGTAGTTATACTGCAATTAATAGGCTATTTCTACTTTTACTAAAAACATTTCAAGTACTGTTTCTGCTATGAAATAATCAACCGTTTTTATGATTTTTGTACTTTATTTGAACATAAATATATAACCAATAAAAAATAACTACATATCTACATAACAAAACACAATTACACTAATGCAACTATATATACTAGCTATATATACACAATAGTTATACAATAATAGTTATATATATACAATATACAATAAACTATATACACAAAAGTCGATGGGTGCCATTGATGCCTTCCCTCTGGGTGATGGAGGGTATCCCTGCATGGAGAGGCCCATCTCCCTGGTGACACCTTATAAAAACCCAGTCAGAGGAGTGGCACAACTCTTAATTTATTAATTATTTTTCCATATGTGAGTAAAGTATGTGAAAGGATTGCTTGCGATAATCCATTTTAAATAAATACTTACCCTGCTTGACAAGTTCAATGCCCATCATGCTAGAGCTCGCTCTGTCTTTGAGCTAGCGTTCGGCACGATGAAGACCAGGTGGAGGGCCGTCTTCCTCCACGCCCTGGAGGTGGACACCACTTCCTCCCTGATGTTGTCATGGCTTGTACAATTCTGCACAACATCTGTGTGAGCAATTGGGACGTCCTACCGGTGGAGGCCGGAGAACCTGGCGAAGAGGAAGGAGGAGATGGAGAGACAGTCAGTGGCAGTGACCTGAGAGACCAAACTGCTGCTCAGCTGTCTGCCTTGCAGGACCACGTGGGCGACCATGACTATTTAAGTCATTTTTTTATTTTTTATTATAGGAGTAATAGCAGTTGTAATGGTAGTAATAACAGTAGTAGCAGTAATAGTAGTAGCCTAGTAATGGAGGTAGTAATACTAGTTGTAGCAGTAGTACTTCTACAACATAATTACTGTCTGTTGAAATGGAAGTGAAGTTCAATAATGGTTAACCAACAATCAATCAGTGCGTTTTAAATAAATAACAGTTTAGGCTATAACTTACGGGCTTTTAGGCTATAATTCAATGGTCTGCTTAGTAAGCTAACATAACAGATAGGCTAACCTCAAATAGTCTGTTTTCAGTGAATCCGAAATTTCTTAAATAAGCATTATACATCAAAAGAGAATGGATATTCAGTGACTAAACTGTCTATTTCTCGTTTGAAAAAAAATCAGAGGTTAAAAAAATAACAATAACTTACACGAACTCCGGGCTGTTGCTCACCATTTGGTTTTTTTCTGTCGGCGCAGTGGAGCGGACGCACAGGATTGTGGGATATCTTGATCAACGAAGGATACGTCTATGCTGCCTTCAACACCCGCCCAGCTGGAGGCAGCTCAGCAGGCGGCGCTTTTTGTAAATATTCGATTGAGACATGACTTGATGCCTCCCTGCCTCCGAAGGCTGCCTGATTAGGCGGCATTTTAGCTGTTTGAGACAGAGCCAGAGAGAGAGACCTGAGTCGTTACCATGACGACCGGCGTCATAATGACAGCGAGCGATTAAACTGTCACAAATCCAAAAACACACAAATCCGATCTCTCGTAAAATTACAATGTGGACAGTCAGCCTTAAAGATTAGATTTGAAAAACAAATCGGATTTGCCTGCTGTCTGAACATAATGTCACGCTGTAACACGCTGATAACGTGTCTCTCACACACACACACACACACACACACACACACACACACACAATACAAAGGATGCTTCCATTGCCCCAGTGCGGTTGTTTTAGCTGTTTCCAGTAAAAGATGGAATAAAAGCATTTAGTAATTTTGGTCAGGAGGTGGAGAGACGAGCAGCAGATTAACCTCCAGACATCAGACATTTGAAATCAATGAAAGCTGCTGAGTTTCACTGCTGAGTTTCACTGCTGAGTTGCATCATGGCTGATGGAAGCAAGATCAAAAACCATCATGTTTATTTCTCGATTGCATGTTCATCCTCAGCTATGCTACCAGTCAAATGTTCTTCATTCTCTTAAAGCCATTCTGATCTAAAGGCTTCTGCTTAAATGCTTGAAATGTGTTTCTTAGACAAATATAAATAGTGAAGTTGATCCTATGTATGAATTTCTTTCCAAAGGCAAAGGGCGGCTGCTTTAAAGAATCTAAAAGTCTGGCTGTAGTTTGTGGCTGTATTGTTTGTCTCAGCTCAGCTTTTCTTTACATTTGTGCACACAGTGAAAAATACCGAAGCTATACTTGTGCATATTGATGAATATGGTACTTCTGCTTCTCTTTCAAAATAAAAGCGCTGTGTGGCGCAGCTAGAACGACACACTGACACTAGGCTTAGGCTGATATATCGGTTTACTGATATTGGACTGATTTGGCTTTTTGATAAAGTCAGTGTTTTCCACCACAAATATGATGGAGGAGAGGATGTGATTTTACTCAACACCTTCAGGATTCAGTCTGTAAAACCTGCAGTGAAACCTGCCTGCCACACCCCGCTTTAAGGAACTGCTCATTAGTGTGGCTTTCAATGGTTTTATGTAATTATCATAAGTGTATTTAGGGATGGGATGGTATATATCGAAATTCAAAATATCGCAATACAAAAATATCACAATACGTATCGTGGGGCAGAAAAATGAATGGTGATATCAGCTCCATTTTATTTTTTTTATTATTTTTTATTTTATTTTTTTCTTTGTTGACATTGAACTTTTATTTATTACAGCAAATCGTGGTTGTATTGAATCATGAACCCCATATTGTGTATCGAATTGTATCGTGAATCTTGACTTTGCTGTTGTTGTTGTTGTTGTTGTTTCCAGGTGGTGTTGATCTTGGCCTACAGCACCATCATAGTGCTGGGGGTTCTGGGTAATTCTCTGGTTATCTACGTCATCTACCGATTCAAGACGCTTCGCACCGTCACCAACTTCTTCATAGCGAACCTGGCTGTCGGTAAGCTTTTATACACACACACACACACACACACACACATGAACACAACTTCTCATTTAGGTAATGTGTTAAGTTTGTACACACACACACACACACACACACACGAACACAACTTCTCATTTAGGTAATGTGTTAAGTTTGTACACACACACACACACACACACATGAACGCAACTTCTCATTTAGGTAATGTGTTAAGTTTGTACACACACACACACACACACACACACACACATGAACACAACTTCTCATTTAGGTAATGTGTTAAGTTTGTACACACACACACACACACACACACACACGAACACAACTTCTCATTTAGGTAATGTGTTAAGTTTGTACACACACACACACACACACACACACATGAACACAACTTCTTATTTAGGTAATGTGTTAAGTTTGTACACACACACACACACACACACACACACACACACATACAGACACGAGTTCACACACACAAACACAAAAAGAGAAGAGGGAAATACAGCCACACGCACTTGCAACATGATACAGTACATACTGTCACCAAATTCTTCCTAAAATGGCTGTCCTACACACTCACACACACACACACACACTCACACACACACACTCACACTCTCTCTTTTTCTATCTCTGTACTCCAGTGCTGTGAGTCATTTGACCTGGAAAATGCATTCCAGCATCCAGAAATGGTGACCTGTGTGTATGTGTGCATGCATGCCTGCGTGCATGTGTGTGTACGTGTGTGTGTGTGTGTGTGTGTGTGTGTGTGTGTTGCCTACCTTCTGTAGGTCATTGGGAGTGATGACTCAAACATCTGTCAACTGGTATATGCTATTTTTCTGTGATGGCTGGGATTTGTCTAAGGCTTTGTGTGGGTCAGAGAGAGAGAGAGAGAGGGAGAGAGAGGGAGAGAGAGAGAGAGAGAGAGAGAGAGAGAGAGAGAGAGAGAGAGAGAGAGAGAGAGAGAGAGGGAGGAAGCCAGAGGGAGGAAGAGTAAGAAAGACTTTGACTTGTGATATTCTTTAAAGTAGTAATCTGTGACATTTTCATATAAAAACTAGAGGAAAGAAAGCAAAAAAAAAGGAAAAATAAAAGAGAGAGAGAAGGAAAAAGCAAAGAAGTGTGTGTGAGAGACAGAGGGATGGAGAAAAAAAGAGAAAATGGAAGAATTGAGAATTCAAAAGGTAAGAAAGAGAGAGAGAGCATGAATGAGAAGGATAGACTGAGGTAGGAGAGAGGGAACAAGACGAGAGACGAGAGAGAGAGAGGGAGAGAGAGGGAGAGAGAGAGAGAGAGAGAGAGAGAGAGGCCAAATACCAATAAGAAGAAGAATGCAATTTATTCATAACACACTTCTCATTAAAAGCAGATCATTAAAAGTAAGTAAATAAAAGCACGTAAATAAATAAACAAATAAATAGGTTAATAAATAAACAATGGATGAAATAATAAATACATAAACACACAAACAAATAAATGAAATAAATGGGGAGAAGCGATGGGGTGTGAAGTGCTGCTGGACTGTTTAGCAGCCGAGGGAAAATGGTTTTCAGCCCTGAGGAAGAACAACAACAATAACAATGCATTTTATTCACAAGACACTTTTCATTAAACATGCCACTGGGAATAGATAATTTAATAACCCGTAAACCACAGCTGGAAACAAAATAAATAAATGAGTAAATAAATAGGGGGCTGGACAAATAAATAATGGGGTGCAATGCGGTATAAAGCAGTGTGGCTGTTTAGGAGCTTTTCTTTAGAGGGATGTTTTCAGGCCGGTTTACACACACACACACTGTACAGACTGAAGCCATTAAACCAACATGATCTCATAAAAAGTCGTGAATTGGACAAAATTGGACATTTTCAGCTAAAGTTTGGCTAACGGTTCAGTTTAGGCAACTAAAACAACTTGGTTAAGGTTTAGGAAAGGCTTTGGTCGGTTAAATAAGAAAAACTTTAGCTAAAAATTAAAATTTCACTCGCCTTCGTAAGCTGGGAATTGAACTCATCGCCGGGGTTGAAGTCAAACTCATCACCGATCCAGCACCCGACCACAACACCCTGACTGTCCAATGAGCTGCTGCAATGTGACACTACTTCCTGTTTACAGTCGTGTCTCCTTCAGGGAACCGTTTCACGCCGGGAACGCAGAGTTTTAACACTTTACGAGCCACCGACACGTAACTTGGCGTTAACAAGTCGTGTTCATTTCAAGTATTTGTGTGAGATCAGGTTGGATACCGTACAGTACAGACACAGACCTATTGACCTTATTCACACAGCCGCCATCTTGAACATTCAGGGTAACTCTCCCTGGAAGACTGGCACATATATAACTAGCATTACTTCAACACAGAAGTGAGGTTGACAGTTGTAAAATTAGCTAGCAACCCTATAAACAAGAACTGCTTGAATTTAGCAGGGAAGTTAGCTTACTAGTTAGAAAGCTACTAGCTAGCTACTCTGGTAGCTAGCAAAAATGGGACAAATCTAATTCAAATATGAACCTATATTAGGGTGACCACATTTTCAAACCCCCAAACCGGGACCCTTAAAGTCCCCATGAAATGAACTCCCATTACTTTTACTTCCTGGTAAACAGAGTATCTTTAATGGTGACATCATCGTGTACCAGGAGGCGTAAATAAAAATTCCAACCAATAAAACTTTTTAAATAATAAATAATACAAAAATGTAATAGTCCCACCTCTCAGCTCCTCCCATCCAATCAAACTGCCTTTCTCTCTCTAACTGATATTCCATTGGTTTAGACTTTTGAATGATCCCTCCCTGTGTTATGTCCCGCCCCCGCATCCTGTTTCAACAGGAAATACATCAAATCAAGGAAGTGATGATGCTGTTTCATGGGGTCTTTAAGTGTACCGCACGTTCATGCACGCGCACATGTATGCGCTTATGCACGCACCGTAGGCGTTTTCATCAGGATGGGGGACAATTATTTCAGCGCTTAGCACACCTAGTGACTGCACCTTTCAACACCATGGACAGCGCCTCAGCAAACGAAAAATTATGTTTTGTCTCCAAAATTCTGTCAGACAGAGCCACAAGCGTCATAGGCTAGCAACAGCCTTGACAACGACACATTGATTATTGATTGACACACATACAGACAAATCAGTGTTGAATTCAGACGCGTGGTGCATTGTTGATGTTTTTTGATTGGGTTAGGTAATAATGAGCGGGACAAAACATGATAAACGTCTATGTAAGCGCTGAAAACAAGTATAATACTATTATTATTATTTTAATTGTGGTGAAAACCGGGACAATTAGGTAGTGAATGTTGAAAACCGGGACATTTTAGTGTTTTACAGATATTTGTCGGGACTCGGGACACCCATCTTGAAACCGGGACAATCCCGGACAAACCGGGACGTCTGGTCACCGTAACCTATAGCCTACAATGCTAAATGTTTGTATGATGTGTATCTTGGTCCACAACAGTAGGACTAGGTAACTAGTTAGCTAGTTAGTTAGCTAAATTCAAAAAGTCATTGTGGTTGTCGTTCTCAAGATTGCTCGCTAAATTACAGTTAAGTTTATCTGTATTTTGCCCTCACTTATGTGTTTAAGTCATGCTATGCCAGTCTTCTTGGTAGAGTTTCCTACCCCAAGTGTTCAAAATGGCCGCCGTGTGAATAAGGTCAAATAAGCTATATGGAGGTTCTGTTTTTGTGGCCTTAAACAGCATTTGTTTTCTTGATGTGTGATGTTGCTAAGGCGTCGTTGTTGAGGTTGTTCTTTGTTCCTATTATTATATTCAAGTTACTGTTTCCATGTGGATATAAATAAAATATTCAGTATGTGTAAAGTAGCATACACATTAGGTATTAGGTATTTAGCTAACGTCATACAATGAGCATGCAGGTAGCAGCTCAACAACTTGCTAAAGGATGTATTGGGTGTGTGTGTGTACGTGTCTGTCTATGTGTCTGTGTGTGTGAGTACGTGCATGTGCATGTGAGCGTTTGTAAGTGTAAGTGAGTGTTTGTGTGTGTGTGTGTGTGTGTGTGTGTGTGTTGGGCTGGGTGTGCCGTGCAGTAACATCATTATAGCCTGGAGCGTTAGTTGTTCTGAAAAGTGTGAGGCAAATTGGATGCAAAGTCTACCTCACCGCCGGCTATCATTAATAAACACTTCACACACACGCGCACGCACACACACACACACACACACAGACACACACACACTGATTGCCTGTGTCCTGGAAAAACCTTATCAAGTTAATTTTGCCTTTTGAGTTTTACAAGTTTAGACTTTTAAATCCCCAGAGTTCAGTTAAAGTTCTTGTTAAAGCCACTGTGAATCCAGGTCCACCCATGTTACAAATTGATGCTTTCATGGTACTATAAGGTACTTTGGATACTAAATGACATGCAGTGTGATATAGTAGTACAGCACAGTATTGAGCTGAGTTGTTAAATGATAGAGGAGGAAGAGTCACTGATGTCTAAAAGAGCTGTAGGCAAAGGTTGGTAAAGTTTGCTTTTGTGATGGAGTGTTGTAATTTGACTTTTTTTGGTGAACCCGCTTTTTCTCAACCTGCCTCGTCTACTTCTACTGCAGTTAGTGATTTCCTACATTTCCCAGAATGCCTTGTGACAACCTCTAGAGGAGCGTGGACTTACTTACTTACTTTCAGCTGTGGGTGGAGAGAACAATAGTGATAGTAGAGCGAGAGTTTTTCCACTTGAGAAAAAGTGAGTCGTCTCCCCTTCACTCAAAACCCAACCTGTCTCTCTGCTGCATTGCATTCTGGTCTCTCTCCTGCTCCTGTGGGTGGAGAAACTGGTCTCTCTCCTCTTCTCCGATGGATTTCTCCCTGTATGATTGTTGAACGTCTCTCGGTGCAAAAACGGCGACTCTAGAAAGAAGCCCTCGCTCTTTGATTCTGAGGGACTGACACCAAAACCTGACGTTTACCGCTGATGTTTTACATCCTGAAACATTTCCTCATATCAAACTCCTTTGTAGCTGCTGGAAACATCTGGAGGTGACGACAAGGAGAAAAATACACCACCGAACTCATGAAATAGACCCAGAAATGCAAGATGCACTTTGCCAGCAGCTGTGTCGAACAGTAACAGGGTTTCTCCTTTAATGAACTCGCTCCAGAGAAGCGGATATTGAGGTCGTCTCCCAACCGGAGGCTCTGGGTTCGATCCATTGTGCCGAAGTGTCCTTGAGCAATAAACTGAACTCCTCCAAGGCTGCAGCACCAACCGTCTGACTCCGCTCCCCAACCGGAGGCTGAATTTCCTGAGCAGCTACAGGCAATAGCAATAATAAAGATTTTGTACAGCAGCATTTTCAAAAACCAGAGTTTACAAAGCGCTTTACAGAGCATGAAAAGACATTCGATAAAAACAAGATAGAAAATGGACGGCTGCCACACTCTCCATTAAAAGTCATGTTTATGTAGCGACTGGCTTGACACCAGCAAATCGGAGATGATTTTCTTTGGCGTTTACATATTGCTGCATTTTCTTGCTGAATGTTGTCTGGTGAAGGCTTCATTTGGCCCAAAACGTTGTGTTTTAAATATCTTCTAGCTGCATAAACATGACTTTTAGTGCGGCGACCATCCATTTTGTACTTTTTAGACTGTAAAAAACATCCATCCTAACAAGTCCTTTAGTCTCATATTCAGCCTTCAAATCTTATGGTGAGATAACTCCACCTGTTTCCAATGCAGCTTCAGTTGTTTCAGGAGTTTTCTAGAAATGAGTGTCAGTATCTTGAAGTCAGAATCAAGGAAATGACAAAATTATTAAAACAAGTTCATTTGCATTGGAAACAAGTGAAATTATTGAACCCCATTGGCAGATTTCTTCACTTGTTTTAAGAAAAATTTGGATTTTATGACTCAATAACAGACTAAACGATTTGTTAAGATGAGATTTACTGTTTTTTGTGGTTGCACATCAGCTCCTGTTGTTGGACTCTGGTTTTTCCTCCTGCATAAAAACAAGAGATAATATGAAAATTAGCGAATCATAAATAAGAACAAAGAATTACGAATCTATAAGAGTGGTTTTAAGAAGATGTTTTAAATGCTGATTTAGCTCCTCGGACAGGCTGAGAGTCCAGACTGTGGCAGAAGATTGTGCTTTGACTGTGTGAATGTCAACCTTCCCCGGATAAATAAAGGTTA
>NC_136019.1:3023914-3026135 GCF_048128805.1 Centroberyx gerrardi | reverse complement strand
GTTACTGTGTGTGTGTGTGTGTTCTGTGTGTGTGTTACTGTGTGTGTGTGTGTTACTGTGTACTGTGTGTGTGTGTGTGTGTTACTGTGTGTGTGTGTGTGTTGTGTTGTGTTACTGCTGTGAGTGTGTCGTGTAGTGTTAGTGTGTGTGTGTGTGTGTGGGTGTGTGTGTGTGTTGGCTGGGTGTGCCGTGCAGTAACATCATTATAGCCTGGAGCGTTAGTTGTTCTGAAAAGTGTGAGGCAAATTGGATGCAAAGTCTACCTCACCGCCGGCTATCATTAATAAACACTTCACACACACGCGCACGCACACACACACACACACACACAGACACACACACACTGATTGCCTGTGTCCTGGAAAAACCTTATCAAGTTAATTTTGCCTTTTGAGTTTTACAAGTTTAGACTTTTAAATCCCCAGAGTTCAGTTAAAGTTCTTGTTAAAGCCACTGTGAATCCAGGTCCACCCATGTTACAAATTGATGCTTTCATGGTACTATAAGGTACTTTGGATACTAAATGACATGCAGTGTGATATAGTAGTACAGCACAGTATTGAGCTGAGTTGTTAAATGATAGAGGAGGAAGAGTCACTGATGTCTAAAAGAGCTGTAGGCAAAGGTTGGTAAAGTTTGCTTTTGTGATGGAGTGTTGTAATTTGACTTTTTTGGTGAACCCGCTTTTTCTCAACCTGCCTCGTCTACTTCTACTGCAGTTAGTGATTTCCTACATTTCCCAGAATGCCTTGTGACAACCTCTAGAGGAGCGTGGACTTACTTACTACTTTCAGCTGTGGGTGGAGAGAACAATAGTGATAGTAGAGCGAGAGTTTTTCCACTTGAGAAAAAGTGAGTCGTCTCCCCTTCACTCAAAACCCAACCTGTCTCTCTGCTGCATTGCATTCTGGTCTCTCTCCTGCTCCTGTGGGTGGAGAAACTGGTCTCTCTCCTCTCTCCGATGGATTTCTCCCTGTATGATTGTTGAACGTCTCTCGGTGCAAAAACGGCGACTCTAGAAAGAAGCCCTCGCTCTTTGATTCTGAGGGACTGACACCAAAACCTGACGTTTACCGCTGATGTTTTACATCCTGAAACATTTCCTCATATCAAACTCCTTTGTAGCTGCTGGAAACATCTGGGAGGTGACGACAAGGAGAAAAATACACCACCGAACTCATGAAATAGACCCAGAAATGCAAGATGCACTTTGCCAGCAGCTGTGTCGAACAGTAACAGGGTTTCTCCTTTAATGAACTCGCTCCAGAGAAGCGGATATTGAGGTCGTCTCCCAACCGGAGGCTCTGGGTTCGATCCATTGTGCCGAAGTGTCCTTGAGCAATAAACTGAACTCCTCCAAGGCTGCAGCACCAACCGTCTGACTCCGCCTCCCCCAACCGGAGGCTGAATTTCCTGAGCAGCTACAGGCAATAGCAATAATAAAGATTTTGTACAGCAGCATTTTCAAAAACCAGAGTTTACAAAGCGCTTTACAGAGCATGAAAAGACATTCGATAAAAACAAGATAGAAAATGGACGGCTGCCACACTCTCCATTAAAAGTCATGTTTATGTAGCGACTGGCTTGACACCAGCAAATCGGAGATGATTTTCTTTGGCGTTTACATATTGCTGCATTTTCTTGCTGAATGTTGTCTGGTGAAGGCTTCATTTGGCCCAAAACGTTGTGTTTTAAATATCTTCTAGCTGCATAAACATGACTTTTAGTGCGGCGACCATCATTTTGTACTTTTTAGACTGTAAAAAACATCCATCCTAACAAGTCCTTTAGTCTCATATTCAGCTTCAAATCTTATGGTGAGATAACTCCACCTGTTTCCAATGCAGCTTCAGTTGTTTCAGGAGTTTTCTAGAAATGAGTGTCAGTATCTTGAAGTCAGAATCAAGGAAATGACAAAATTATTAAAACAAGTTCATTTGCATTGGAAACAAGTGAAATTATTGAACCCCATTGGCAGATTTCTTCACTTGTTTTAAGAAAAATTTGGATTTTATGACTCAATAACAGACTAAAACGATTTGTTAAGATGAGATTTACTGTTTTTTTGTGGTTGCACATCAGCTCCTGTTGTTGGACTCTGGTTTTTCCTCCTGCATAAAAACAAGAGATAATATGAAAATTAGCGAATCATAAATAAGAACAAAGAATTACGAATCTATAAGAGTGGTTTTAAGAAGATGTTTTAAATGCTGATTTAGCT
>NC_136019.1:2986414-3018914 GCF_048128805.1 Centroberyx gerrardi | reverse complement strand
GTTTCAAGATTTTCTTCATTGTTTCATGATGATTTCTTGAAAGAAGTCATATTGGCATGAATCAAGTGAAATTTATTGAAACCAGCAAGATTATCTGCCAGTGCAGTGAGATAATTTGACTAAAAATATCATAAAATAAGCTTGATAGGTCTGGAGACAATTTCAAATCACTGGACACCTTGTAATGCATTTTGCAGTGTAGAGAAACCTCCAGAGCCATATAGAGGTGTGTGTGTGTGCTCTTCACTGCAAAAAAAAAAACATCCATGTTAACAAGTCATTTAGTCTCACAGTCAGCCTTCAAACCTTATTTCTCTTAAACCAAGAGAAACATTCTGCAGTGAGGAGAGATAACTCCACTTGTTTCCAATGCAGCTTCACTTGTTTCAGGACTTTTCTAGAAATGAGTGTCAATATCAGTCAGAATATGCAGATCACTGCACTGCTGTCAAGAAAATGACACTTGATTCTACAAAATTCCTGAAACAAGTTGATTTGCATTGGAAACAAGTGAAATTATCAAACCTCATTGGCAGATTTCTTCACATCACTTCTCTTCTACAAAGAAAATTCGGATTTTCGGACTCAATAACAGACTAAATGACTTGTTTAGATGGAGATTTACTGTTTTTGTGGCTGCACATCATGCAGCTCGGACTGTTTTCTCTCCTTCGTAAGAACAAGAGATGACGTAAAAATCAGAGAGTAATAAATAAGAACAGAGAGTTAAGGTGGTTTTAAGATGTTTTAAAGAGTGATTTAGCTCCTGAAGTCCAGACTGCAGCGGCGGCTTCCAGGTTTTTGGGGTTTTGTCTGTTTTTGTGTGCGAAGCATCCCGGGCCCGCCGTCTGACTTGTGACTCGGTAAGCAGATGGCGTCTCTGTGTATCGAGGGCAGAGCTGCGGGTCACCGATTGTTTCGCCTCTGCGTGTCCTGAAGTGACGCGGCCGATCCTCCGGCTTCAGCAGAACAGGAGAGTAGGAGCTTGCTTCCTCTGCTGTCTCTCTCTCTCTCTCTCTCCTCTCTCTCTCTCTCTCTCTCTCTCTCCTCCCTGCTGACAGCGCAACACGCGTTCTACACGATAAGCTGACAGGCAGCCTAGATGTTTTGATGCAGATTTCGGGGGGATCGGGGGGAAGGCGCTGTGTGCTGACGGGACGCCACGCTGTCAGCTCATGTGGCTTCGCTTTGGTTTGTTTTCCTCCTTTGTACTCGCGGTTTGTCGTTTGCGTCTCGTTACCGGCGGCGGCGGCGGCGGCGGGCGGGAGGCGGCGTGAATCCGACTTTTCTGAATTTGCCTGGTTAGGTGATACGCACGGCTTCATCTGTGTTCACTAATGTGCGAGGAGTGATGTGAGTAAAGAAGAGCAGGCACACCAGGCAACAGTGATCCGACCTGTATCCAGTTCATTAAAGCTTTTGCATTTGCTGTTCTGGTAGGGGAGACCGGGGTTGGTTGGCACAAAAATGTAACATCAAAATGTTTGCTTTCTTGACCTGCACTCATCTATTATGTTAAAACATCTGAAAAGTCACTCACTTATTGATGAGGGCAACATTTCAGCTTGGTAATAGGCCTATCAGAAGTGTAAAAAAAAAAAAGAATCTGTTGGGGCTGGTTGGCACAAGTGCACAACATGACTTTGATCATGAATCTCCTAATTGTACAAAACATTTGTGGATATTAAACAATATTTATTTGTAGCTGAGATCTTAACCTTTCATTTGCTTCTGGTTAGAATATTCTAACATAAATTAGGCAAGAGAGCAAAAAGTGTGCCAACCAACCCCAGCCTCCCCTAACTCTTTCCTGGGAAAAATCCTATGCGTTTTAGGTTTCTGGTTTGTTTGGAATCAACAGAAGAAGAAGAACTGGGTAGTTAGCATGAGCAGTGATAGCCACCATGGCTGAACAGACAAAGAAAAGAGAAACTCAAACTGCATCAACAGAAGAATCCAAGCCCCGCCCCACACTGTTTGATTGACAGGTGAAGTGCAGCAGGACAGCAGTGCGGTCTCTCTCTTCTCTTTGTCTCCTCAGCAGTCTCAATAGAAAGATGTGTAACTGTGAATTCCCGGCGGTCCTGAGAGCTTCTCGTGTTCTTCACGCCCGGAGCGCCGACAGCTAGAAAATATCCAAACTTTCACCGGGAGAGCGCCGCACTTCAAACAGGATTTAAACAGCCAATTAACAACAACGGCAGCCATGACCGCCGCTTAGCCACGCATCTGTTTAGCTGCTAGCTAAAGAAAAGCTTCCCGGTGGAAACAGAAACTGATGTGAGGCTTTGGAGGATGAAATGATGAACTCTTTCACAGCCTGGATCCTCTGTGTTTTAGAGATAGGTGCTGATGAACTTCAGCTAATGACTTCCCCCCCCCCAAAACAGATATAAACTGTCAATATAAAGTGCATTCAGTGAGTTTAGACAGGTAGATAAAGTAATTGGAGGCTGATTGGAGAAGCAGCCAGTCTCTCTGTCTAATTATCTAATTATATACACCTGTATTTGTTTGTAGCCTCCTGTATGTTTCATATACAAAATAATAAAGGGTTTTTAACTTCATACAGAGAATATACAGAATGCCTTGGATTTTTTCTTGACCTGGTTAAAGGTTTCTGCTAAATCTTTAAATTTATTGGGGCAATTAAACAGATTTATTTTGTTTTTTTCACACTATGCATGTCAATAGTCACCAGACACAGCAACCCAGATGTTGTTTTTACAAAGTAAACAACATGGCACAGTGCAGGACATGTGAAACACAGTATTAACGTTATTATTATTCACATTACATTCTCATTGTGTCTCCCTGCAGCTGACCTGCTGGTGAACACGCTGTGCCTGCCCTTCACGCTGGTCTACACCCTGCTGGGCGAGTGGAAGTTCGGCAGCGCCCTCTGCTTCCTGCTGCCCTTCGCCCAGGGCCTCGCCGTGCACGTCTCCACGGTAACGCTCAACGTCATCGCCCTGGACCGACACAGGTGGGTGGGGCTTCAGGTGGGGGGTGGGGGGGTGGGGGTGGTGGGTAGATTTATGTTGACAAAGTTTACCTTACTTGAAAATTGGTTCGCTTATTTATAGTTTTGCGAGCTAAAATCACAGCCTCATTTAAACGTTAACTCATGTGCTTCAGTAGTTCCCAGAGGTGTGATCGAGTCAACTTTTGCTTGAGTCCCAAGTCAGTCTCAAGTCTTCCTGCTCAAGTCTCAAGTCAAGTCTCAAGTCTAAATGTAGATTACCAAGTCAAGTCCAAGTCAAGTCCACGTCATTAATGTCAAGTCTCAAGTCTAAATGTAGACCAACCAAGTCAAGTCAAATCAGAACAAATCAAGAGTCTTCACTTGGTAATCGACTTGAGACTTGACTTGAGACTTGTGCCTCAAGACTTGAGACTTGGGACTCAAGCAAAGTTGACTCGGTCACCCCTCTGTTAAAGGATAATAAGCAACTTAAGTCCTTGGTTAACAATATGATCTATAGATGGATAGATGGATAGATAGATAGATAGATAGATAGATAGATAGATAGATAGATAGATAGATTTGGAGAGGAACTGGATAGCAAGAGGGCAGAAGGGGAAGAAAGGAACAATGAGAAAGAGGAGAAAGGGAGCATATTTTATATTTCCTGTCTGGGTGTTGTGACCTCTGACCCTTGACCTCCTTACTTTTGTCTGTTTATAACATGGGCGATCAAGGAATTGAAGTTGAATCTGCTGTTGTACTCAAGTCGCTCTATATAACAGCATCAGCTGAATGAATAAAATGTGAATGTAAAGGCATGAGAAAGGCAAGAGACGGATGACTGGAAGAAAGGTTACGTGACGGAGAGAGAAGAAAGGGCGAGAGAGAGACACGGGGAGAGAGAGGAGGTAGCACAAAGCCCAAGGGAGAGGGAAGGAACATGAGACGGCAGAAATTAGATGAGCAGAAAATTAATTTTTCTCCTGCCTGACATTTCGGAGGTACCGGCCGACCCTGGGCTTTGACTTTGACTCCTGTGGATACGCACATGTAGTGGAATAAGTGTTTAGTCTGTGAAAGTCTTAGAGCCTTAATGATTCAATAAGGCGAGGGCAGCATCCTCCACTCCTCCTCCTGACCTGCAGCGACTTCTCTATCAGTTAAGACTTCCTTCATTATTATTATCTTGACTATTAAATGACTTCATGACTAAGAAAGAAAGAGCGACTGGCCTGAAGTTACTAAGCACCTTGGGGTGTTTAATTTTAGCAGAGGTGTGCCCAAGTCAACTTTGCTCGAGTCCCAAGTCTCAAGTCTTGAGGCACAAGTCTCAAGTCTAGTCTCAAGTCTAAATGTAGATGTCCAAGTCATTAATGTCTAGTCTCAAGTCTAAATGTAGATTACCAAGTCAAGTCCATGTCATTAATGTCTAGTCTCAAGTCTAAATGTAGATTACCAAGTCAAGTCCATGTCATTAATGTCTAGTCTCAAGTCTAAATGTAGATTACCAAGTCAAGTCCAAGTCATTAATGTCTAGTCTCAAGTCTAAATGTAGAACAGCAAGTCAAGTCAGAACAAATCAAGAGTCCAGTATCAATTTAATATCTTAAAGAAAACTAAATATCTAGGACTTTTCAATGCAATATGGTTTTAATAGGATAAAAACTTGGTAAGAGCATCATGAGTTTGATTTCTATAATCAGTTTCAACTTCAATAAATTCAATCATTCCATACTAATTCAGAAAACAGAATTTAAATTCAGTCGTCCGCTGGAACAAATCTCATCACTTTCAATCTGAGTCATTTACACAAACACAAGATCTCAAGTCAAGACTTTAGAAACCTTTTCAAGTCATCAGAGTACAAGTCAGAGTCAAGTCCCAAGTCACCAGAACCCAAGTCAAGTCAAGTCTTCTCTTCATGCATCAAGTCAAGTCTCAAGCAACTCAAATTGTCACTCGAGTCCAAGTCATGTGACTTGAGTCCACACCTCTGACTCTTAGCTACAGGAACAATCGTAGAGTGTTTCCAGACGTTTTCCTCCCTCTACAGCTGAAGAGACAGTCTGGAAATAAAATGGAAGATTTGCTCTGCACAGGTCTTAAAAACTTGGACACAGATGTCTTGGACTTGGCAAACTAATGTAAGTCATGTGAAGTTAGGGTCTAGGTAGTTTTGCGTTATGATGATCTCCAAGTGTAGGTCATAGTTTCATAAAATAGAAAAGGTGGGAAACTGTATAATGAATATCTGTGTAGCTGCTAAACCAAGCCTGTATTTGTGTTCATTTATTGCTTTGAAGTGCTTGTATTTGTCGGAACTATTTATAGCAAATAAACTACTTGTTTTGTGCATTATACAGTTTCCCAGCTTTTCTTTTTTATCTTCTCTGACCCATTGGGAACCGATTTTTCCACTGCCTTTCTATGTAGGTCAGAGTTTCCCCACCTTTTTCTTTACAGTAATACTACATCAGCGATCACAGCGTCACATGAATGTCCATCTGTCCTGTTGAAGTGCCTTTGAATCCCCTTGTCAGTCATTGTAATTTTCTCTGGACAAGAACATCAGCTATACGATGACTAAAATGTAATTGTAATATTCGCTCATTCTCCTTCTTAATCCAGGATAACATCTGTGTTTTTTTGTAAATTTGTGCCAATCATCTAGGTTGCTGCTCTCCTTTCCGTTCTTCCTGGTTTGTCTGCACACAGTCAGCATAGTTGGAGATATCAGCGCTCGTTTTCCTCCAATCAGAAGAAGCCATTTGCCGCCGTTCATTCTTGTTATCAGATAACGTTTGAAAAGAAGTGACACCTTACAAAATGATAGATAGCGCCAAATTTGAACTATTTCTAGTGCTTGTATAAAAGATAATGGGTGACTAATTGGATCCTTTATATTTCAGAGATACAGCATGATGAACTTCAGGTAGTGATTTCTTTTTTTCCAAAAACGGATGAAAAGCATTTTGAAAATTAACTCTTCACATCGTTGCTGTCAGGCGAAAACCTTGTAACTCTTGATTTTTGTGATTTTCATGATTTAAATTCAGCTGATGGATAACATGCTCTTCTATGGGTTGGGACAGTTCTACAACCCTTGGGTTCACAAAGCGCTTTAAAAACCTTAATGCAGGAGAGATTCACATGCAAATGGATGCAGGGTGGAAGGTACGAAAGGTCACCGGCTCGATCAATATGTCCATAATCAGCCGATGAGCAAGACAACGAACCTCTACAAGCGTTCGCCAAGCTGCTCTAAATGCAAATAAAAAAAAAAAGTCAAATGTAAAAGTAGCATTGGCCCAGCATTCTTAATACACCTGCTGTTTGAAAGAGAATAACAATGAAGATTCACATGCAAATGAAAGCCCACTCTGACGCCCGTCCCGCCCCGCTAACGGGCCAATTAGGCGTCGCTAATGCCGGGCGCCGCTGTGGGAGCGAGAGAGTAGGTGTTACGAGCGGTGATGCACCCGGGTTAGGACGAACAACGGGTCATTTACATAATTTGAACTCCTGTGACCTCGTTAACCCGGTTTACAGCAGAATACTGCACTCCTCAATACTGCACTCCTCCATTTTCAACATGCATTTGTGTTTCTTTTCAAGCATTATGTTCATGAGTCATATACAATATTGTATTTTAACAATTTAAGATAAGTAACTAATGACACAATGGCAATGCTTATACACACGGGATCCTTTATATTTTAGAGATACTGCATGATGAACTTCAGGTAATGATTTCTGTTTTTAAAAATGGATGTATAGCATTTTGAAAATTAACTCTTCATAAATTATTTGCACTAAACAGCCTGTTTCAATTGGCAATAATCAGTTAGTCCTACTCCCTTCTCTCCCTCCACTTGTTTAAGAAAACCCTTTTATTGTCTGTTCTGCTTTTATAACATTTTATTCTCCGGTTCTCTTTTTTCATGTTGCTTTTTATGGCTTGTATTGTTCCATCTTTTATTACTTTACTTTCTTTTAGTGGTTATTGTTGTCTGTGGACTTTCTTTTACTTTGACCGTAAAGCACTTTGTAACCGTGTCTCTAAATAATAATAAAAAAAAGCTTATGAATATTACTTTGCCTTGGAAACCAAAGATGGGTGAAATTGCCTGTGAGCTTCCTGGGACGGCTTTAAAACAGAGAAGTTTGTACAAATGAAAAAAAAAAAAAATGACGGAAAAACAAGTAAATGTTAAAATATCTAATTACATACGGCATGCACTGCAAAATGATTGTGAGGAATGTAAACACAGACAGAAGTAAATGGGCTGTAACTATAAAGGACACCGCTATCCTCCTTTAAATCAGACTTTATTTGTAATGGCACAATCCATGCACAAAGAAATGCAGTGAGGTTTTACTTTTTTTTTTTTTTTTTTTCTCATTCATAACATTTTATTGCAGAAAGTGACAACTGGTCAAAACAAAAATACACAATAATGCAAACTAAACAAGTTTATACCCACAAATAAATCATAAAAATAACTATGTCTTCGCTTAAGAAGAGTTCAACAATCAATATTTGGTGGAGCAACCCCGATTCTTTATCACAGCTTTGGTGCGTCTGGGCATGCTCAATCAATAACTAATCAATAGCTCTTTTTATTTATTTATTTATTTTTTTATTTGAAGGTTGAGGTTGTGAGGTTTTACATAAAACTATAAAAGCAAAGCCACTCTGTGTCAATATAAATACACATAGATTAAATACACATATACACATAATACCATACATAGAGAACATGCACGTGTACAAACACACTCACATACACACACACACACACACAGGCATATTCAAACACAACCATACACACCTACACAGACACACTCACACACACAGGGATGAAACTTAGTCCAAGGCTTTAGAGAATTGAAAGTTTTAAGGCTGTTTTTAGACGAGGTTCCAGCCGGTCTTCCAGCTGGTCGCTGCATCAGAGCTGAGAGCTGAAAGCGGCTCCGCTCAGCGTTTGATTTAATCCTTGAACAACCGAGACACCGGCGGCAGAAGACCGGAGAGACCCAGTCGGCTCGTATCTCGTAAGCAAATCTGAGACGCGTCGCGGTGCCGGGGCCGGTCAGAGCTTTGCACACAAGCGGCAGAATCTTTAAGTCAACCGTTAATGCTCACTGGGAGCCGGGGCGGCGGTCTGAGAACCGGTTTAATGACTTCAGTTTCTCTTGTCCTTGTCAAGAGCGTCGCCTCAGCCTGAGAGTATTACTGTTCTCCTTCTTCTCCTTCTAATAAAAGCATGCACAAGTTTCACAGTTTTCAGAGTCTGACTCTAACAGAAAACCCGACTTTAGAGTTTTTTAAATGAAAGAGAGCTGTTCACTGCAAAAACTGACAGACTTATGAAGTTATTGTATCTTGTATCCAGACTCATTAAGCTTATTTTAGTAAAAATTCAACAAATTTGCCTTTTTTTTTGAGGAGAATGTAACTTGTTTCAGGACATTTTCTGGGTAAAAGTGAAACTGTCTTGGAGAAAGTTTCTTGTTTCCACATTTTCTTCATTGTTTTATGATGATTTCTTGAAAGAAGTCATATTGGCATGAATCAAGTGACATTTACTGAAACCAGCAAGATTATCTGCCAGTGCAGAGAGATAATTTGACTGAAAATATCATGAAATAAGCTGATAGATCTGGAAACAAGATAAATCACTTGGCATTTTTTGCAGTTTAACACGATCCATAATCACACCAAGGTGTCTGATCAATACTCTTCAGAGACAGGGAATCAAAAGCAAAGGCAAGTTTATTTCCACAGCACATTTCGTACACAAAGACACGGCCATCTTGGTAGGAAAATAACAGGTGATTATAATGGTGACTATTGACATGCATAGTGTGTAAAAAACAAAATAAATCTGTTTAATTGCCCCAATAAATTTAAAGATTGAGCAGAAACCTTTAACCAGGTCAAGAAAAAATCCAAGGCATTCTGTATATTCTCTGTATGAAGTTAAAAACCCTTTATTATTTTGGCTATTTCATGTTAAAATGAAAGAACAATGAAACATACAGGAGACTACAAACAAATACAGGTGTATATAATTAGATAATTAGACAGAGAGACTGGCTGCTTCTCCAATCAGCCTCCAATTACTTTATCTACCTGTCTAAATTCACTGAATGCACTTTATATTGACACTTTATATCTATTTTGGGGGGAAAAAGTCATTAGCTGAAGTTCATCAGCACCTATCTCTAAAACACAGAGGATCCAGGCTGTGAAAGTGTTCATCATTTCATCCTCCAAAGCCTCACATCAGTTTCTGTTTCCACCGGGAAGCTTTTCTTTAGCTAGCAGCTAAACAGATGCGTGGCTAAGCGGCGGTCATGGCTGCCGTTGTTGTTAATTGGCTGTTTAAATCCTGTTTGAAGTGCGGCGCTCTCCCGGTGAAAGTTTGGATATTTTCTAGCTGTCGGCGCTCCGGGCGTGAAGAACACGAGAAGCTCTCAGGACCGCCGGGAATTCACAGTTACACATCTTTCTATTGAGACTGCTGAGGAGACAAACAGAAGAGAGAGACCGCACTGCTGTCCTGCTGCACTTCACCTGTCAATCAAACAGTGTGGGCGGGGCTTGGATTCTCTGTTGATGCAGTTTGAGTTTCTCTTTTCTTTGTCTGTTCAGCCATGCTGGCTATCACTGCTCATGCTAACTACCCAGTTCTTCTTCTGCTGTTTATTACAAACAAACCGGAAACTTTTTTTGAAAGTTTTTTTGATTTGAAAGAGCTCAGAAGAGGGAGGAAGACGCACTCTGACGCATTCGTTTTATTTTATATTATGGATTGACGTTTCGGCACGTATTGCCTTCTTCAGGATAAAATATGACATCATCTCAGTGACATATATATAATCAACAGGTGTCCCAAATCAATGACATCACTGGGCAATCAGCATGAGCCTAGAAATAGAGTGTCTAGAAAGGCCATTCATCACCAAGAAAGGCCATTCACATCCATATGTCTACAGTATTCAAGGAATCACGAGATTCAATGTGAAGATTCACAGAATAAAAACAAAACAGTAGAAAAACATCAGAGTACATATACAATGAAGTAGATAAAAATAGAAAAAAGTAGTAGGTCTTCCCAGGAAAGAGCTACCAGACTCTAGAACAGCAATTAGAAAAGCTTTCATCAACTGAATATAGGTTGAATCACTGTTGTGTTATATTGACAAAACTCTGATGTGTGTGTGTGTGTGTGTGTGTGTGTGTGTGTGTGTGTGCAGGTGTATAGTGTACCACCTGGAGACCAGGATGAGGAAGGACGTGTGTTTCGGGGTGATAGCGCTGACCTGGGTGCTGAGCGCCGTGCTGGCCAGCCCTCTGGCCATCTTCAGAGAGTACGGCTCCTTCACCCTGGAGCCGGGACACACCATCCAGGTACACACACACGCACACACACACACACACACACATACACCTACACACACACACACACACACACACACGCACGCACACGCACACACACACACACACACACACGCACGCACACGCACATACAGAGACCTGAAACACCCGATTTCTGCATCAAACACAACACCGACTCGTTTCATTTCTCTCCCTTTCTCCTCATCCCTTCTCTCTCTCTCTTCATTTCTTCTCTCTCTCATTCCTTCTCTCTCTTCATTTCTTCTTTCTCTCTCCTCATTCCTTCTCTCTCTTCATTTCTTCTTTCTCTCTCCCCATTCCTTCTCTCTTCATTTCTTCTCTCTCCCCATTCCTTCTCTCTTTCTACTCATTTCTTCTCTCTCTCTCCTCATTCCTTCTCTCTCTCTCTTCATTTATTCTCTCTCTCTCCTCAGTCCTTCTCTCTCTCTCTTCATTTCTTCTCTCTCTCTCCTCATTCCTTCTCTCTCTCATTCCTTCTCTCTCTCTCTTCATTTCTTCTCTCTCTCTCCTCATTCCTTCTCTCTCCCCAGTCCTTCTCTCTCTCGCTTCACCCTTTCTCTCTTTCTCCTCATCCCCTCTCTCATCTTCATTTATTTTCATATGGAATACATTCTCATATTTTCTTTCTAATTGTGTTTCTCGTTTTCTTACTTAGTTATTTACTACTGTCTCTCTGGTGGAAACAACTTGTATTCATGTGGTTGGACACACTTTTATATAAAATTCTATCTGTTTTTAGTTGTGTCATCTCTTGTATTACCTTTAATTTCTATTTTTTATTTATTTCATTATTATTTTCAACTTTATCTTATTTAATTGTGGTACTTTTACATCATTGTCTCTTTGGGTTTTATTGTATGTAAAGCACTTTGTAAACATTGTTTTTAGAAAAGTGCTATACAATTAAAGTTATGTTTATTGTTGTATTTTCAAATTTTTTTAAATTTATTTGCATAGTTTTACTCAATATGTTCTTGAGTTGAAACTGTTGTGTTCAGTTCCTGCTGTTTGCTCCATCCTTCTTTAAATCCTCTTCTTCTCTGCTGTGTTACCTCCGGCCGGCCCGACCCGGCTCCCCCGCAGCGATATTTAAA
Source organism: Centroberyx gerrardi (assembly GCF_048128805.1). Classification (NCBI taxonomy): domain Eukaryota; kingdom Metazoa; phylum Chordata; class Actinopteri; order Beryciformes; family Berycidae; genus Centroberyx; species Centroberyx gerrardi. The sequence continues at coordinate 3,007,426 of NC_136019.1, read as the reverse complement.
CTTCCTCTAATCTCATCTAATCCTCTGTCTCGCCCCTCTCTCTCCGGCGCCGCAGGTGTGCACGGAGAAGTGGCCCGGCAACAACACCGACGGCACCGTCTACAGCATCTCCATGCTGATCCTGCAGTACTTCCTGCCGCTGTCCATCATCTCCTTCGCCTACGCCCGCATCTGGTCCAAGCTGCGCGCGCACGTCAGCCCGGCGGCGGTCGGCAGCGCGGCCGGCGGCGGCGGCGGTGGGAGCAGCGCCGGCTCCGAGCGCCACCGGCGGCGCCGCAAGACCACCAAGATGCTGGCGACCATGGTGGTGGTGTTCGCCGTCAGCTGGCTGCCCTTCCACGCCTTCCAGCTGGCCACCGACATCGACAGCTCGGTGCTGGACATGCGCGACTTCCGCCTGCTCTACACCGTCTTCCACGTGGTCGCCATGTGCTCCACCTTCGCCAACCCGCTGCTGTACGGCTGGATGAACCGCAACTACCGCGCCGCCTTCCTCGCCGTCTTCAAGTGCCGGGGGGGCGAAGGCGGGCGGGGAGGGGAGAGGGGGCGGAGCGGCCGGCTGGACAGCGTTCACCCGGTGGGGGGGGGAGGAGGGGGAGGAGGAGGAGGAGGAGGGAGAGGGAAGAAGAAAGTGCTGGAAGCGCAGGACGTGGTGTCCACCCGCCTGAACGCCACCGACGTGTGAGAGAGGGAAGAGAGGCACACGATGGAGAGGGGGGGGGGGTGGAGGGAGAGGTAGGGGGGGGAGATGACGAGAAGAAAGGAGGAAAATGACGGAGGGGGAGATTAGCGGAGCGACGGAGGCGGTTTGTGAAGGAGGAGAAAGAGGCAGGAGGGATGAAAAGTGGGGAGCGGAAGTACGGGGGAAGGGGCGAGGAGAGGAAGTCTTTTGTTCCCGGGAAGACAAGAGAGGAAAGAAGAGAATGAGAGAGATTCCACATTTATTCACAAATAGATTGAGAAGGATGCAGAGAGAGAGAGAGAGAGAGAGAGAGAGAGAGAGAGAGAGAGAGAAGACAAAGACGTGCGAGAGACAAAGAAAAGAGAGACACTAGAGAGAGTGAGAGACAAGACAAGTTGGGGATTAAACGGCTTTTGGGAAGAGAAACCCCAAAATGAAGAGAGGGACGGAGAAAAAAAAAAAGGGATAGAAAAGCGGGGATTAAAAGAGGAATGACGCGAGGGGAGGAAGAGACGAGCTTTCGAGCGACTCGGGTCGCTCCGTGGCCACGGCCCGGCTTCCTCGGGCCGATCGAAGCGCCGTCGCTATGGAAACGCGACCTTGTCGGGACGGCGAAACTCTATCAGGACTCTCACTGTGACTCCAGCAACTGTTTGGGGGTTTGGGGGTTGGGAAAGTGAAGAGTTTTGTTCCAAAATGAGATAAAAAACTGAAATCTACTCTTTCAAAATGATTAATGGCGCAAAATTGAAACAAATTATGGTTATTCTTTAAAAAACAGTAGGTGACTTAGGTCCATATTTGACAAATTGATAACTTTTTTTACAGACTGAATCCACTATATTTTAGAGATGGCAAACTTAAGGGATCGATTTTTTTTTCCTTTCACATTCTGGAACACAGCTTCTCACTTCCCAACACGGTTCCCCTGACACCGACTACTTCCCGGACCGAGAGAAAAAAACTTAAAAAATGACGCGAACGCTGAATATACGCTAACCTTCGGATTCAGTTCTACTGCAAAATCTTGTGAAAATAGGGCTTTAACTCCATCTCCACTTTTACATTTTAGGCATTTTAAGGCTTCACGCTCTCATCCAGAGCGGTTTACAGAGAGCGGGCGTGGGTAGCGTGGTCGGTGTCTCGCTCCGGGACGCTCTTGACGGGCCGCGGGGGTCGAACCTGCGATCTTTGGGACGCAGCGCAGCTCTCTATCTCTATCCGCAGGGACTGACGAGCCACCGGGGGGGTGAGAGCCGCTTGTCCGCATAATCTTCCAGCTGAAGGGAAGAGACCGGATATAGCGTGGAAGTGGAACAGCACGCAGAGAAAAAGACATTTCGTCAGACTGTTAAGAAGCTGAAACGGTTTGAGCCAAGATGGCTGACAAAGGAGGACGACGCCGACGCATGATGCAAGCTTTATGAAACCTCAGATACTGTTACGTAACAAAGATGGCGTTTTTTCCGACAGCTGTACGTTATAGCCTGTTTTTTTTATTTTTTTTTTTATGTGGGTCACAACGGAAAGAAAGGGACAGAAGAGAGGGAGAGGTGGAGGGCGGGTGAAGAGAGAGATGTGGGAGTGTAAAATAGAGAAAAAAGAGAGAGAGAGAGGCAAATAGGGAAAGACGGTGTGGTCAAAAGACAATGCTTCAGTTTTTTGAAGGAGATGGAGGGAGAGAGAGAAAGGGAATGAGAGAGAGAGAGAGTGAAAAAAAAACAGAGTGAAATAATGAGGCAAAAAAGTCAGCATGTTCCTGTGAGAGAGAGAGAGAGAGAGAGAGAGAGAGAGAGAGATTTGAAGTGAACAGACTGCTGTTTGGTCTGAAGCAGGAGTGAATCCTTCTTAGTTAAAAGCTGACAGATGAATGTTTGGGGAAAAAAAAAAAAAAAGAAAAGCTCAGAAGTGACGTTCATTGTGTTTTTTTTTTTTTTTTTTCTCTCTTTTTCATGTTTCGGTTTTATTTTGGCAGCAGGTTAAACGCTCCCGCCTTTTATATAAAGACTTCCCATCATGCCACAGGAGGGAGGATCCAGTCAGACTGCTGAACTGACAGCTGACAGCTGCTTTCAGTTTTACATTTGAAATATCAAAATGATTCCCCCCCCCCCCCCCCCCGTGACTTTTCCTCAACCCGCTTTCTGTTACAATCACACAAGGAAGTAGTCGTTCTGTTTCAAGTAGCGCTGAAACGATCAGTCCGCTAATCGATTAGTCGATCGACAGAAAATGAATCGATATATATATAATTTTGATAAAAGATTAATCGTTTCAGTTATTTGTCAAGTAAAAATACCAAACATTTTCTGGTTACAGCTTCACAAATGTTTCATATCATTATAAAAATGTATATTTAGTTTTATTTGGGATGTGTGGCTGGGTGGCACAAAACACATTTTGTGTTACTTTTCAATGTGTTAACATGGAAAAAGGTGACATTGCTCACAACTAAACACATTTTAGAAATATATTATTGGCTATTTTAATACCTTTGCCAACAAAATAATATCCTGTTTGAGGGTGGAGTCATCGATACGTTTCAGGTGTTGAGAAATGAATTTCATGTAGCTGCGTTTTTCAAAAAAAATTGATTTTTTCATCTTTATTTATCAAACTTTTCCCAGCATGCACTTTCTTTTTCAGCACCACTCTGCTTCCACATCTTTTTGGCAATGTATAGTACAGTTTAAGACCAAGCAGTAAATACATTCTTACATATTTAAACTCTTAAACTCTTAATTATGCACCAGAGTCCATATGTAGCCTACAAGATAATGCTTTATTTTTGTCATATACTTCAGAATATGTCATCTGAGACGTAGATGTTACTAAACTTTCACTTTTAGAGCCTATGGACATCTATAAACCATTAATCAATCACTAATCAATGTCAAATTCTTCAGTGGGACTGTGTTAAAGAGTTGTTATGATCAACAGGTGCAGGAGTTCACGCTTCATTTACATTTTCTCTACATTTTAGCCTGAACGCTCTTAACCAGAGTGACTACAGTGAGTGCAACAGTAGAATGAGCTTCAACTCCTTGATCACCCAAATTACTCTTGTGAATGTTTGTGTGTGTGTGTGTGTGTGTGTGTGTGTCGGGGGTGATGAAAGCAAATAGCAGTGAGCAGGGGAGGAAGATATGAGAGACGGGATGTGATTGAGTGGGGAGTTTCAACACAGGTTGAGTTGAGAAGGAGCCTCGATTGCATTAATTCTCCTTATCTGGACGCACAGATGTGTTAAAACCCTTCATGATAAAAAAGTGTGCTATTAAAAATACATGCATTTAATTACGTTTTAAATTACTGCATTTAATTAACCGCCCTTATCATAAAGAAATCTAATTGTAGTGTTTACTGGTTTATTATGGTAATGTCCCCAATACAATCATTTTCAGCACTGCAATCTGCGCTAGAATCAGAACTGGAAGCAAAATAGTGACGGATGTGAAGCAAAAAAAGTAAAATCAGTCCCGAGCACGACCAGAAAACCCAGAAACAACAGAAACATAACTGGAGGCTTTCCTTCCAAAATGTTGGAAAAATGTTGCTAAAAATTTCAAAAACACACACGATTCTCTCCTCAAAAACTGAACCGTGTTGTAAGCAGAGGTCTTAAGACGACTCATACCTTCAATTCATAACAATAACTTTATTTACATAGCACTTTTCTAAACAAAGTTACAAAGGGCTTTACATAAAAATAAAAGATAAGAAGAATAAGTTATTTTTTTTAATAAAAGCACAACAAGGGATAAGTAAAGCAAAAATATATATAGAATAAAAAAGGCAAATAGTTCAAATAAAGCAAGAAAAACAAAGATAAAACACGGGTAAAGGGGTATAGATAGAAGAATGAATGAATAAAATTATGACAAGGCCTTCGTATGAAAGTGAGTTTTTACCGATTTTGCTTTACTTTCATGACCAGCAATCATTTAGTACGAACGTGTCATTATTTTCAAAACGGCGGGTATCTCATTTTAGAATGAAACTCTTCAACTGATCTTCTTTACTATTTCTCTACATGTGACATTTCATCCATTTAGCTGACAGTCTTATCCAGAGTGTGTGCTCAAAAAGAGGACACAACATAACAACCATACGTCCCAAGCTTCAAAATAAGAGTCGGGAGGTCCAGACAAACGGAACAAAAGGAGGGCGAAGCCAGACCCGGTGCGTCCTTTTAAATTACAAGAAAATTAGAATAAACTAAACAAACAAAGCCGCGAAAACTGGACTCTGGAGTCTCTTCCCCCAAAACCTTAAACCCTAAAAGAAGGCAAAGAAAACGACACAAAAGAAAAAATAAGCTGCAAGTCAGATTATAGCAGTCCATGTAAACGTGACTTGTGTTTACTGATGGACACGCTCTGCTGTTGGGAGTGAATTAGTGACCTTTTGTTGACGGGCGGGTCTCTGTAGCCGCCGGGCCACCTGCCGCCACGAGCCACGAGCCGCTGGCCGGTCAGAGCCGAGGATCCGACCACCTGGAATGACCCGAGCCTCCGAGTCACAGAGCTGAACACGTGCAGAAACACGTGCTGGATGAGGAGATTTATTAAGCTGCTTTTGGACTGCAACAGCCTGTTTAATGATCACTATATGCTCACAATAATAATAGTTACAGCAGTAGTTAACAGGAATTTTAAATATCATTTGAAATTTAGAATTCAAAAAATTATGGATTGTTTTTTTTTTTTTTTTACATTTTAAATTGTAATTGATTTCAATAGTAGCCTTCTCCTTCCTTTGTTAAGATGAATTCATTATTTCTTCACAACATTATAGCCTAATTTTAAAGCTGCGCTAGGCAATATCGCACATTGGTGGCTCTAAACAGCACTTTTTAAAAAATTTGAACTTCAATACCCAGAAATCCTAAGATTTCCTAAGATGAGGTCAGTAAAGTGCGCAGAACTTGAATGGATAGAACGGTTCTTCCACTGTTTTCCTTGGTAATTTAGCTAGTACAGCATAAAATGGCGATTATGAGATTTTAAGGGTTGGTTGCTATGGTGACAACACAAGTCTGGACATTAAGGCTGTAAAGTCTGTCTCACTCGCTTGAGAACTGAGCAGATGAGTCTGTTAGCAAACTGTCAGAACTCAACTGGAAGCTAACGTTAGCGACGAGGCTAACGTAGCTTCATCACAGACTGTACTTCTCTCTCTAGCTCTTCTAGTCAACATTAGCATGTTAGCAATCCATGGCAGCAAGGAGACAGAGAAGCTGCTTTGGTTCTTTGCTGTAAAACCTCTCAGCTCAGCGACTTGCTGCGAGTCGCTTTATACAGAAGCTAGTCCGACGGGTCACAGCAAGATGGCCGCCGCTCCGACCGACTTACAGCGTTGATTGGAATTAGGAATGACCGTTCTCATCCCATTCAAGTTCTGGGGTAAACTGCTGTGATTCTCTGCTTCTTCTTCTCTGCTGCTGTTCAGGAGACAGTCTGGATTTCACTCTGAAGTTTGGATTTGTCGCTCCCTGCGTGGAGAAGATTTCCCACCAGTGACCAAACCCTGACACCTGAATTTAATTTGGATAAATAGGGGAAGTCTCATTAGCAGGGACGAGCCGCTCCGCTCTGTGTGATTCAGGCTGATACAACAGGTGGATTTCCGCCTCCTGCAGCTTTCATTTCCAGTGTTCCAAATTAAATGTATTTGTTTAAAAACGTCACAGCCTTATCTTAATTCCCGTTATCCAAAGTCATTTTATTATTTGTTCAGACTTTTATTACCAAATCCATCGGTTCCCCACCGGCATGAGCTGTGTCAATAGATTAGCTTCATCTAAAAAAAAAAAGCCGGCTCAATGACAATCTGCAAATTAACATTCAGCAAACTGATACTGTAGCTGCTTTTGAAAAAAAATTGGAAAAAAGTTTAAAAACGGTCAGAAACAGGACAGAGACTCTCTCTCACACACACACACACACACACACACACATACAGAACATGCATATCTGTTGTAATAGAGGATCAAACACATGCACACACACACACACACACACACACACACACACACACACACATCTGCTGTAAGAGGGGATCAAATACCAGACCGATAAAATCCCTCATTTTTCCGACCTACCCGTCCCTCTCTTGTCTTCTCCTCTTTAAATCCCTCCGTCTCTGTCGGATCCTCTTTCGCCGCTGCGTCATCGCCTCCCACCCTACCCACAATCCCGCTGTCCTCGCTCTCTCTCTCTTTTCCCTCCCGCTGAACGTCTCTCTCTCTGTCCTCCTTTCACCTCCTCGCCTCCCTCCTCCCTCCCTCCCTTCCTGTCCTCTCCTCTCTCCTTTCCTGTGAATGCATGCCCCGAAATATTAATGGAGTCTTCTGCTGAGGATGTACGTGACGAAACTACTGACTGCGGTTATTGCAAGATAGCCAGATAGGTTATTGCTAGTGTCCTGCAAAAATAAAGCTTGTAGGTCCCCAAAAAAAAATAAACTTTTCAAGATTTGATAAAAAATAGTTGCTTTTTCACTATTTTTTCCTCTATTTTTCCATGTTTTTTGACATTTTTTTGGAGCATTTGCCAATTGCTTTGGCTTGGTTCCGCAGTCACAAAACAAAAAAGTCTCTACAGTATACCAAAAAAACAAAAAAATATATAAATATATATATCGAAGTTGAAGTTACAAGGATTTTGCTTGACACTTAAAATATGAACGTAAAAGAGAGGACAAAAAATACATTTTAAAATAGTTTTCAATGAAGGGTTTCAATCAGAAACGCTGTATATCCATTCTAGAGAGATTTTTATTACCTGAAATTTTGTCATCAGTCATTATTTCAAAAGCACAGGTGACTCTATCCCTCCCCACACTTTACTATTTTGTCAGCAGAGGTCTTAAAACGACTCCGAACTTTAACAGTAAACCATAATGTGCTTTAGTTTCATGCCAGCAGCCATTTGGTGAAAAATAAGCGTCACGTTTCTTCTCATGTCGGAACAAAACTCTTCAAAATAAAACAAGGAACTACACAGCGGTGCGCTGGATTTCAAGCAGCATCTTAAGTGGAAGCATCCCTCTCCAGATCTAACACAAATCAAACGCTCCTCATGTTTTTTTCAGCTGCTTTTGAGTTTTTTTTTGGTTTAGAAAATGACTTTATCTGCTATTTCGGCCCCCAGTTCTGTCGCTGGTGTGTTTCCTGCTACTGTGTGCTGATGAGGTGTGTGACACGGGAGAAACGCAGACGCTGCTTGACCTTTATCAAACATGAATGTAATACGCTCTGTAACATGGCTATAATGTTGTACATTGTATAATTCTGTGTAAATATTGACTGTGTGACAAACTGTAACCAAGCACAAATGGTTGGCCTTTACAGGTCCAACAACCGATGTACCGTTCTCAAGCACAAACACGTCTCTGCTCTTTCTTACAGTGCATGTGTGTGTGTGTGTGTGTGTGTGTGTGTGTATTTCTATAGTTATGAGGACCAGATGTCTTCATATAGATAGAAAGATGAGGAAAATCCTCCAAAGTGAGGACATTTTGCAGCTTTTTACTTCTTCACTATTATTTTCATTTCAGTGTTTATTTGAATAGGGACAGATACATAGACATGGAACATTTTAACAAAAATAGTCTGATGTCACATATAACATTTATAGCTAATTTGCAATGTTTGTCCCTAGGTGGACTTTTTTTTTTTTTTTTTTACATTTTGTTAAAAAACAGATATAGAATACAACAGACAGACGTGTGACCAAGTCAACTTTGCTCGAGTCCCAAGTCAGTCTCAAGTCTTGAGTTACAAGTCTCAAGTCAAGTCCCAAGTCTAAATGTAGATCACCAAGTTAAGTCCAAGTCAAGTCCATGTCATTAATGTCAAGTCCCAAGTCTAAATATAGAACAACAAGTCAAGTCAGAACAAATCAAGAGTCCAGTATCAATTTAATATCTTAAAGAAAACTAAATATCTAGGACTTTTCAATGCAATATGGTTTTAATAGGATAAAAACTTGGTAAGAGCATCATGAGTTTGATTTCTATAATCAGTTTCAACTTCAATAAATTCAATCATTCCATACAAATTCAGAAAACAGAATTTAAATTCAGTCGTCCGCTGGAACAAATCTCATCACTTTCAATCTGAGTCATTTACACAAACACAAGATCTCAAGTCAAGACTTTAGAAACCTTTTCAAGTCATCAGAGTACAAGTCAGAGTCGAGTCCCAAGTCACCAGAACCCAAGTCAAGTCAAGTCTCAAGTAATTAAAGCTATGACTCGAGTCCAAGTCATGTGACTCGAGTCTCCACCTCTGACAACAGATATTGAATACACACAAAAGGACGTTGAACCCACCCTCAACCTGCCTCATCTACTTCAGTTACTGATTTCCTACATTTCCCAGAATGCCTTTTGACATATAACTTATCCACGGGAATAAGAAACGTACACCAAACATCAACATGGAGTGGATTTTTCCTTTTAAGGTGAGGGGAATGAATGTAGTCAGTGAAGGTCCTCACAAGCATAGTCATACAGACGTGTGTGTGTGTGTGTGTCTGTGTGTGTGTGTGTGTGTGTGTAGGTGTGTGTGTGTGTGTTATCTGAAGTCAGGGTTATTCCAGCATCAAATTCTTTCTGTGAGGAGAATATTGTTCATTTGTTGATGATGCAGAATGACAGAGATCAGTGTGTGTGTGTGTGTGTGTGTGTGTGTGTGTGTGTGTGTGTGTGTGTGTGTGTGCCACTGAATGAATGTGTGAGTGAGTTAAGCTCTACATTCTATGCCTGTAAACTGCCAGATCATTTAGTGAAGCAAATCAATGTTCACACAGTGTGTGTGTGTGTGTGTGTGTGTGTGTGTGTGATTGTGTGAATGGATGTTTGTGTGTGTGTGTGTGTCTGTTTGTGTGTGTGTGTGTGCGTGTCCAAGTGAATGTCCCCAATGTCCCTCTTCCTCCCACAGAAATTATTTCAGACCATCCATGCATGACTTCATTGCCAACCACCGTGTGTGTGTGTGTGTGTGTGTGTGTGTGTGTGTGTGTGTGTGAGTGAGAGAGCGAGAGAGAGAGGGAGAGAGTGACTGGACATTTTAGTAGGGTGACCCTCATTAAAACATTGAAAGAAACAAAATAGACAGATCATTTGTGTTAAAATTTTTTAGCAGTACTGCGTCTCACTCTGTGTGTGTGTGTGTGTGCGTGTGTGTATGTGTGTGTGTGTGTGTCATCAGTCACATGTTGCCAGCAATGACATGGCCGCCAGCAAAGTGTCATTCCCTCGTTCCCCAGAGGAAAGGTAATGATGGCAGAGGAATCATACTCTGTGTGTGTGTGTGTGTGTGTGTGTGCGTGCATGTGTGTGTGTGTGTGTGTGTGTGAGCGAGAGTGAGAGCCAATGGGCAGCGTCCCAGATCAGTAGAGCATGATTACAGATGGTCAGACACATTGCTTCCTAGTTTTCCATCACCTGGCAGACAGAGGCTTCGCTCTCCCAGGAAAGACAGAGTCGTGTAGCCGAGTCACACACACACACACACACACACACACACAGGCCGTCCCATTACCCGAGGGTCACAGGTTCAACCCCGCCAACAGCCAAAGTGTGTCAACAGCCATTTGACTGGTCATAGCGTCACTGAACGCCCTACACAGAAAAATAAATATGCAAACTGGAATGGAAAATGGTTCTTTGGACCTTTCAAGAACCTTTTAATATGGTTCTTTGGGATAATAAAGGGTTCTTAATTCTTAGTTATTGGATGGTGGGTGATGGCATAAATGTGGAAAATAACCAAAACCCTCCATAGGTATATATTGTACAATTTCAAATGAGGCGATACAAGGGCAGATAAACAAAAACACAATGCAGGAGTCTAAGCAAAGGAGAGCAGAAATGGTTCTTTAAAAGAACCTTGACCTGAAAGCTACTTTGTGTGTACCTGCTCGCTCCCGGTCTGTGGATCTGGATCCGGAGCGTCGGCCGCCATCGACGTTCAGACTGAAGCTTCCTGGCGAGGACAGAAGTGTGGAGGAAACCAGACAGCGGCGGCGGCAGTTAACAGAGAGGATTTAGCAGCAGGTGTGTGATCGACATGCTGTCAGCTCAAATGAGGATAAGCCGGGAAAATGAGGGAGGAGAAAGGGAATGAGTGATGCTCTCCTCTATGTACTACTGTCAAAGTGTCCTTGAGCAAGGCACTGAACCCCCACCTGCTCGTACCGGACAGTTTAATGTCATTTTGTTGCATTTGAGCACCTTTTTTTTTCCCACAAGTGTCCTAAAGGTCTGTAACTCTGGTAGTATCTTGGGTTGTGTCTCTTCCTCCATGATAAAACCCCAAAATCAGTGATTCTGTGATCTGTTGCTCCGGTAGAGCAGACTGGAGAATTGTGTGTTTTTTTCTCTCTCCATTCACTGCCATTGTCTGGAGGAACAGTCTGAAAATCACTTCTAGCACATAAAGGAACGCCGACAAAGCAGATTCTGACAATATATTTAAAAAAATGAATTGTTTTGAAGTGAATCTCTTTCTTTATGTTTATTAAACCTTTCAGTTTGAACAAGTGGAACAAAGAAATCCGGTCGGAGGAAACTTGCGCCGATGGAACGAAGAAAATAACACGTTTACCAATAATTGTAAATAGGCGAAAAAAGTTGAGAGACAGGACTTTGACAAAGCAGATTCTCCAGCCGGATTTTCAGTGTTACACTTCAAACTGAAAGGTTTAATAAGCACAAATAATGACTTTTTTTTTTTATATATTGTCAGTATCGACTTTCTTTGTGTTCGTTTATGTGCTAGAAGTGTGATTTTCAGACCCGTTCCTCCACTGGTCTTACTGAGGCTGTTTTTTGCCCAGACTTCATGGTGTGCAGGTTGTTTTATCCCAGATTCTTGTACTGGAAAGCTCCCAGGTGTGAATGTGTGTGACTGTATGAATGTGAAGCAAGGCTTTGCTGAAAAAGAGCGTCTGCGCCCAATAAACCTTCCCTGGGAAAAAAAAAAAGATAAATTACACGGAAAAAAAGATAAATTACACGGAAAAAAAGATAAATTACACGGAAAAAAAAGATAAATTACACTATTTGCTTCCTTTTAGCTGCTTCTTTTTGTACGAGAGTGAATTTGTGAACAGCGGTTCTCAACGTGGGGTCCAGGGACCACCAGGGGTCCTTGAGGTGGTTCCAGGAGGTCCCCAGCAAAATTGATGAATAGTTAAACTTCAGCATTATTTCATTTACAAGAAGTTAACACAGTTAGAGAATGTAGCAGAATGACTGCTTTGATCATAGTTTCTCTGTTATCTCTCTACCTGGACAAAATTATACCTAACAATAAAAAATATTGTCAGATTTGGGTCCGGGAGACAAAATCTCATCAAATGGTGGCCATAATGTGTATTAAATTAGGGCTCCTCGATATAGAAAAAGGTTGAGAATCACTGGTGTACAATATGTTTGACTTGGGCAGTCACATGTTTGTCTGCTCACTGGGAAAAGAGAGGTGCAGTTCATCCAAATCAGTGAAAACAATGGCTGTTGTGTTTGCCAGGGAGGAAGGTGGACTCGGAAAAAAAATGTGTCCGAAACAAACCCAAACAGACTCGACCGCTCCTTTCTGAGTCGTGAATTCAAAGCTTGTTTTATCATCTTCCTCCTCGTTGTTTTCTGCTGTCATTTAGTTTCTGTTATCTAAATTCATTTCATCTTTATCGCTGCGATTCCTTTTTTTTTTTGGTTTGTTTTCTTTTGAGATTTGTATCAGCACCTGAATTTTATATCTCACCTGCAGAAATTGGCCTATTTATCTTGTGCTTTATCACTGTGTTTTATCACTTCAGGAAGTAAATCGATACGAAATGAAATGAAAAGGGTTTGGTGTGGTTCCGGGACGTCGACATTTATTGTTGAGCTTCCAAGATGTGTATATATGTAGATGCTCACCCTAGTTTAATAGCATGAAGGATAGTTATACCAGATGCTGTGGATTGGTAAAAGCCTTCAGTATTTTCCATCCCTTTCTTCTCTCTTCTCCAGACGTGACATGAATAGAAGTGCAAAGACAAAACTGCAAACAAGAAGGCAAATAGCTGAGAAACAGTGCCAGGACTTAACGAATTGGACCGAGAGAACACAGGAGAGTGTCCTTGTGGCGGGAATGTAATTGGATTTTTTTTTTTTTTTTTTTGTACTGAAGCCTTTGCACACACGATAACAATGCAATGTTTTCAAAGTGTGGCCGGATTTCAAGGCATCTCAGAAACTCAGGACCTCCCCAAAAAACAAACAAAAAAAACACACACACAAGGACGCAGTTGTTTCATTTTCATTTTTCGCTCTCTCTGTTCGGAAATAAAAGTACAATTTCTCTGAGGCCCTTTTCTCTCTCTTCTGTCTGTGTTGTCTCATTTCTATCTGCGCAAATCAATAAAGTTAAACTGTTAATAAACACTACCTGCCACTGTTGCTCAACCTTCCAATATGTCAATATGATTCTGCCTCAGTGAATAAAGGTGCAACATTATGCCTTTTATTATCTTTCGTGCTTTCCCACACAAAAAAAAACAATGCTTTTTTTTGCGAGCATGCAACAGTGAAGTAAAACCTGACCTTAGATGACTTTACATTGACTGTAAGCTCACAGTAGAGGTAAAAAAAGGTAGGAAGAGGAGGACAAGATGATGAAGAAGAACTGGAGGGAAAAAGGGAGGAGGTAGAAGAGGTAACAAAGGTGGAGAAGGCAAAGGATTTGGAGGAGGAAGAGGAGATGGGAGAACAAGGGTAAGGTGCGGAATAGCGTGGAGGAGGAAGAGAGAGTTTTTTTTTACTGTAAGAGGGTGAGGAAGAGGAGGGGGAGCAGAAGGAGGTGGATGAGGGAAAGGAGGCGAAGGTGAAGAGAACCAGCAGGAGGTGGAAAGAGGAGCAGAGGGAGGCGAGGGTGAGGAGGAAAACAAGGTGGACGATGAGGAGATCGAGGCGGAGGTTGGTGAGGAAGAGGAGGTGGAGGTGAAAGAGAAGATCCAGCAGGAGGCGGATGGGGAGGAAGAGCAGAAGGAGGTGGAGGAGAATGAGGAAAAGGAGGTGGAGGTGGACAGTGAGGAGAACCGGGGGGAAATGCAGGAGGCGCAGGTGAAGGGAAAAAGGAGGTTGAGGAGTAAGAGGTTTTTGAAAAGGATGAGGAGAAGGAGGTGGAGGCGAAAGAGGAGGAATCAACAGGAGGTGGATGGGGCGGAGGAGGAGGAGCAGAAGGAAGCAGAGGAAGACGAGTAAGAGAAGGTGGAGGTGGAAGAGGAGAACCAGGAGGAGGTAGGTGGAAAGAGGAACAAGGAGGAGCAGGTGAAGGAGCAGGAAATTGGAGGGGAAAAACAAGACGTGAGGAAGGTGAGGAACAGGAGGCAGAGGTGGAGGAGGAGAAGAAGGTGGAGGAAGATGAGGAAGAGAAGGTGGAGGTGAGGTGAAAGAGGAGAACCAAGAAGGGGGTGCAGGAGAAGATGGGAGCAGAAGGAAGTGGAGGACGATGAGGAAAGGGAAGTGGAGGTGAAAGAGGAGGAATCAACAGGAGGTGGATGGGGAGGAGGAGGAGGAGGAGGAGCAGAAGGAAGCAGAGGAAGACGAGTAAGAGAAGGTGGAGGTGGAAGAGGAGAACCAGGAGGAGCAGGTGAAGGAGCAGGAAAGAGTAAAAGAAGACGTGAGGAAGGTGAGGAACAGGAGGCAGAGGTGAAAGATGAGAAGGAGGAGGAGGAGAAGAAGGTGGAGGAAGATGAGGAAGAGAAGGTGGAGGTGAGGTGAAAGAGGAGAACCAAGAAGGGGGTGCAGGAGAAGATGGGAGCAGAAGGAAGTGGAGGAAGACGAGTAAGAGAAGGTGGAGGTGGAAGAGGAGAACCAGGAGGAGGTGGGTGGAAAGAGGAACAAGGAGGAGCAGGTGAAGGAGCAGGAAATTGGAGGGGAAAAACAAGACGTGAGGAAGGTGAGGAACAGGAGGCAGAGGTGAAAGATGAGAAGGAGGAGGGAGGAGAAGAAGGTAGAGGAAGAGAAGGTGGAGGTGAGGTGAAAGAGGAGAACCAAGAAGGGGGTGCAGGAGAAGATGGGAGCAGAAGGAAGTGGAGGACGATGAGGAAAGGGAAGTGGAGGAGGACGAAGAAAGGGAAGTGGAGGAGGACGAAGAAAGGGAAGTGGAGGAGGATGAGGAAAGGGAAGTGGAGGTGAAAGAGAAGAACCAGCAGAAGACGGATGGATGGATGGATGGATGGATGGATGGATGGAGAGGAGAACCCAAACTCTACCAGGGTTTCATACACAAGTGAAAAAACGCTGTTAAATATCTCTTCCTGCTTCACACAAAAGGGGCGGAGAAAGCAAAGGAGACGGTCGACCAATCAGAATAAAGCAAAGGTGCGAAGAGGAAGAGGCTTCCCTGCGGACGACTTGCGAAGAACCAAAGTATCGCCTCGGCATTGCTGTATTTTGCTAATCACCTCTTGTCTCTGCTGTTTGCTCGCCGCCGTCCAGATAGGCGTTCGCTGTCAGGTCTGCCGTCTCCGCACACACAGCCCAGGCATGCTCAGCCGAGCGCAGATGAGGAATTTGGCTGGAATTTTCCAATATCACTTTGCTGCAGCGTAACGGCCCAATTCTCTCGATCCACCGACTCTGTGCTGTTTCTTCTTCCACCTTCGCCAGGAGATACACTCATGAGAAATCGCTCCATTACCATAATATAGAATAATAATACTCATCTGTACGTGTGTGTGCGTGTGTGTGTGTGTGTGTGTGTGTGAGAGAGTGTGTGTGTGCCCTCACCTTAATCTGCCGATATATAGTCCCACACTCTATAATTCATTCCCTCGCTGGCTGGTTGTGTCATTACAGTTCAGGATGAAATTGGACTCGGTTGCTGCGTTATAAGGGTCAAAGCCATTGACCCCGCCCCCCCGCCCCCCCGCCCCCCCCGCCATTATCCCATCAGCTGTAGACAACTGCGGATAAATGGACCCATACAGGCTATTACTGTCTGTCTCCCGCAGTGTGGCTCTCCTCCGTCTCTCTCCACCTTCTCTCTCTCTCTCTCTCTCTCCTTTACTTGTCGTTCATCATCCTCCTCGTCTTTCCTCCCCCTGGGTCTCGATCAATAACTCACACCCCCCTCTTCTTTCTTTCTTTCTTTCTTTCTTTCTGTCTTTCTTCTTTACTTGTTTTTTTCTTTCTTCTTCTCTTATGTTTTTTCCGTTCCTTTCTTTCTTCTTTCCTTGTTTTTTTCCGTTCCTTTCTTTCTTCTTTCCTTGTTTTTTTCCCATTCTTTCTTTCTTCTATCCCTGTTTTTTCCTGTATTTTTCTTCTTCTGTCCTTATGTCTTTTTCCCGTGCTTTTGCTTCTTCCTTTCTTTCTTTCTCTTCTTCCTTCTTACCTTTCAATTCAATTGACATTTTTCAGATAGTTTTCAGATGGTCTCTGACAGTTTTTAGATTTGGGTAAAGTATTTCGTATCACGGTGTATAGTTTATGTATTTATGTAGATTTATGCAGCTGAGATGACAATAAAGTGGAACTTGAATTTAATTCAATGTGCTTTATTGGCATGAAAGTTCACAAACAACCATTATTTGTTTTTTCTGTCTGTTTTTTCTGTTTCACTCAACTTTTTTTTCTCCTCCTCTCTGTGTTGTGCTATCAACCCATACTAATATGATTATATTCTCTAGTTTGCAAGTAATGAAGCCCCCCATCCCTTTCCAAGGTTCCACAACCCCCCCCCCCCCCGCCAACCACCACCACCACCAAGGCTAGCCTCTAATCCTCTCCCCTCCTCCTCCCCGTCTGCCTCACCCATCTCCAAAGCCATCTCCAAGGTTGGCCATCCAGTCTCTGTGAATGTAAAATATAAAATGTACACATTTATACATTCAGGGTATTTTCAGCATTACATTAGGACTTTCTTCTTCAAGGAAAACATGGTTATAAAGTCCCTGATTCACAATCCTTATATCGGCTGAGGAAACATGGGTGGGGAAAGTGACTGAGCGACGCTCTCCGCTTCCTTCACAACTCCCGTCTGGTTTCCCTTGAGCAAGGCACTTCACCCCCAACTGCTGCAGTAGAAGCACTAATGTTCCCATCAAAGTGGAACTGGAACACAATATGAAAAACCGGAGTAGCCACGCTTCAGGCTGGCAACACACCCTAACTTTGATTTAAGTTTGATGTAGAGGAACAAAACCTCTGCACACTCAGGTCCATGTGAGTTAAGCATGCAGAAGTTTTCTTCCTCCGCTTTGATGTATTTTGGCCTCTAGCCCCCGAGCAAAGATAGCAGTCGAGCGTGCGGTGATCTTTCTACAGATTTTATTTTTGATGCACCTCGGCCTGTCTTGGGTTATCAATAAATTAATCGTCCGCCAATTGTCAGTGCAGTGTGTCAAGCTGGATCAAAGTGGTGAGAAACTGCACAAGGGGTGGCTTTGCACTCATGTTTACTTTATGTCCAAGTGTCAGTCTGTTTTATGCACAACTACAAGGCTCCTAATGATCAGATTCAGCAGAATATCCTGCATGAAAGGGGGCAGGTGTTGCTGCATCATCCTGCTGCAGATGCATTGTGGTACAATAAAAGTTTTTCTACTTATGCGCTGATAATGCATGTGTAAACTGAAATGTAAAATGAGGTTTTTTTGCTAGCCCTGCATGAAGTTTTAATGATGAAAGCATGTTGTGAATTAGTAGCAACAAAAGTTTTTGTTGTCATACAACAATCAATAATCAAGTCGAATCTGTTTAAAGTAATAATCATTTTGATATTTTCATTTAAATGAACGTCTCAGTATCTCCGATTGATGTAACACAGTGATCCAAACTATATCCAGTTGATGAAATCTTCTCCACTGTTTGTTCTAAACAGCCGGTGTCTGGTAGCTCTTTCCCGGGAAATGCCACAGAGGAAGTGATGCGTTTTACGTTTCCTGGTTTGTTTGGAATAAACAGAAGAAGAAGAACTGGGCAGTTAGCATGAGCAGCGATAGCCACCATGGCTGAACAGACAAAGAGAAGAGAAACTCAAACTGCATCAACAGAAAATCCAAGCTCCGCCCACACTGTTTGATTGACAGGTGATCTGTGGGGAGCGCAGAGCAGAAACACCACAGCAGTGAGGCTGAGGGACAAAGATGGAGACTGAATAACTCACAGATTACCACTTTAATCTCGACACATATGAGTTATTAAATCCCCGTCTCTTTAAACAAGTGAACAAACCTGTCAGAGACTTTATAAACTTGACGCGCAGAGTCGCCCGGCCAATTTCATTTCTCATGTGTGTCACACTGGAAATGGTCCCCCCCCAGTGCCCCCCCCACCCCCCCACAGCTCACCTACCTCATGTTTCCTGCCTGCCACGGCGATATGAGCTTCCCTGTCCTGCCAAGATCTGTGGATAAGCGAAGCCATTTACATGCAATCAGCTTATTGTCTGTCACAGCGGGACTGTGCGTGGAGCGAGGGTGCACCAAAGAGAGTGTGTGTTTGTAAATGAGTCACTCTGTGTGTGTGTGTGCGTAAGTGAGTCACCCTGTCATTCAACCTTCATTAAAATGAAGGATTAATCCATAGTCGGTGGAATTGCCTCGGCACAGACGTCAGACATCCACCGCGACTCCATCAATTAAGCCGCTTCATCAGAAATCTGGAGGCATGTTGAATTCCAAACGGCTTAATTAGCGCTGTTAGCTGCGGGGGGGGGGGGGTGGGGGGGGGGAGGGGGGGGGGGGGGGAGGGAGGGGGGGGGGCATTGCTCTTTCACTTTCCCCACCCACGTTTTCTCAGCCTGTCCTCTGCATGTGAATAAGCGGGCCGTGTCTTGATGTAACGCTTCCCCAGCTCAAAACAACCCGAAACTAACTGTAATTGTTTAGGGAGGAGAGAGCGTCGCTTTCTGCTCCCTGAAGTAACCAAGCAGAAATGATTTGTTGCTGAACTTAAGTAAGATTTTCAAGTGTCTGTATACTTTACTTTAAGTTTTTCTTTCACTTAAAGACCTCGGCTGATTATCAATAGGCGTTCTTGTGCGTTCTTGTGTCCTCGATGACACATTTGACATAATATCTAACCGCCGAAGCACGATTCCAAAACAAAAGAACGACAGGACGGAGGACGGATAGAAAACCTGGAAGTTTCCTTGCCGACCTCTAAATATCGAGGATGCATCGGATGGAGACTTGACCAACGAGAATGACTGGAAAGCCCCAAGATTCATTGCGACAACGGCGAGCAGCGCTGCGGTCTGTAGTACAGAGCCGATTAACAGCTGTGTGTCTTAATCACACGTGCGACGTGAAGCTCACAGTCCATCTGAAACTGTAAAGAAACTTCTCTGTTCACTTTCATGAGAAGGGCCGACGCTCAAGGTCATGGGGGATCAAACCTGTGACCTTCCAGCCAAGAAACAGTCTGTTCAACCTGCTGCCCTCATATTGGAAGTGTTACAATTGCATTTCATTGAATTTTGTCTCTCTAGCTTTGACCGTCCTTATTATTGGTAGCTTACCTTAACCATAACCAACACACCAAAGAGCAGTCATTCTTTAACCTCAAGTTCTCAAAAACAGCTAAGTGAAGGCATTGAGAGATTGACAGTAGACGACTAAAGTAAATGTTTGCCAAGTCCTGCTTTAAAAACTGAAGCAGTGAAAATGTATATCCTCCATTTGAAAACTGCGATATCTACTCTGACAAAATGATTGAAAATGAAGAGAAATTCTGATATTTTTTAAAGGAGAGTTAGGCAACTTAAGTCAATGGACGACAAAATGATGAAACACTTGAAACACTTTCGCAGACCGGATCCTCTGTACTTTAGAGATGTGATCTTGACTGACTCTTCCTAAAAAATGGATATTCAATCCGGTGTCTTTGAAGTCATCTCTTCTTCATATCTTGCATTTTACATGTAAAGCAAAAAATGCAGAATTGGTATTCATCTCGCGCCGCAGAGGAGAGATGAACGGAACTCTGATCTCAATCTCTCTGCGAGACGCACAGCGAGATGAAAAGTTCTCCAAACTCTGGTCTCCGCAGAGCGCCGCACACTGTCAATTACAGCTAATTAGTATGTGGCGAGAAAGATCTAATTAGATCTGAAATGGTAAAGCTACCACGCAAAAGACCCTTGAAACCTACACACACACACACGCACACACACGCATACTCACACACATCATAGACGGACATATTCTCACACCCACACAGAGACTCACACATACATGCACAAGCACACATATGAGCACACACACACACACACACACACACACACACACACACACACACAGCAGTAATCCCCTTGCTTCCTTCCTCATAATTATAACACCATGGTTAAGAGGAAACAACAACAGTCATCTGTCTGACTGAGAGCCGGGTCCAAATCCTGACTCAAGCCTGAAATAGATTGGATAGAGAGAAAATGAGAGAGAGAGAGAGAGACAGAGGGAAAGAGAAAGAGAGAGGAGTCATAAGTAGAGAGAGAGCTATAGAAAGACAGAGGTGAAGAGCAAAGAGAATACAGTAAGGAGAGAAAGGAAAGCAAAACATACATAAAGAAAGAGAAAGACAGAAAGAAGAGGGATGTTATATGCTCCCCCTCTTTTCTCTAACAAGGGAGGAGAAGGAAGTGGAGAGAGAGAGAGGGGGTAAAGCGAGAAATAGGGAGGAAAAGGAAAGAAAGGGGAGCAAAAATAGATAGAAAGAAAGAAAGAAAGAAAGAAAGAAAGAAAGAAAAAATGAAAAAAAAAAACTGGGGAGAGGAAGAGGGAAGTGAAGAGAGAGAGGAAGGAGTTGGAGAGGAAACAAAAGCAAAAAATAGAGAAGGAAAGAGACACAAACATAAATAGAGACAGAGGAGAGAGGGAAAGAAGATTGAATCGAGAGAAATTGGGGAAGAGGGAGAGAAAAGCAAGCAAAAATAGAAAGAAACAGGCCGACAGAAACAGAGAGGAGAGAGAGAAGGAAGGCAGATTGAGAAGGAGAAAGAAAAACGAGCAAAAAAGTTGATGATACAGAGAAAGAAGAGAGTGGAGAGAGAGAATGAAGGTAGAATGAGAGAGAGAGGGAGGAAAAGGAGAGAAATGGGAGCTGATTCTGTAATTAGAAGGTAAATGTGGATTCCTTCCCGCTTTATGTTTGGGAATGCTGGATATTCAACCTTATTATTATAATCCTTACTATTATTATGCAAAGGTATTGGCTCTGTCTGACTCATGGCCATAATGGCAGCAAATTCCACTCCTTCTGTTGGAGAGATATAAAGAAAGAGACTAAAATAGAGACGGAGAGGGGCAGAGGTGCAGAGAGAAACAACAGGT